>NW_026252355.1:112500-199432 GCF_025094135.1 Mucor mucedo | reverse complement strand
CTGTTACATCTTATGCCCCAAATATGCAATATGAGTAACCAGCTTTCAGACTCAATATCTATCATTGATCTGTCAGCTCTTTAAATCCTTTGTCATGATCCACATAAGCTATGACTAACTTTTGTCATTGCTTATTCTTTTATTTAATTTCTTGTTTTTCTTTCTCTATAAATATAGCTGATAAATTTCACTTCTCCCAGTTTTCTTTATCAGATATATTTCATAATCATCTTCTCTTTTCTTTCCTCCCTTTTATTCTTAAATAAATAACCTGCTTCAAGAAGCTATTCATTCTCTGTCCTGTCCTGCCTGTCTCGTTCCTCCCTCGTTCCTGACAATAAATTTGGATTACCGATGATTTTTATTGTATGTGCGTTTAGCACAATTTATATTGTAAAAGAATCTTATCTTTATTTTTATGATGATTTTACGCAAACTCCCCCTCCCCCCCCCCATTGCCTGTCGGAACAGCCAAAAGTGAAGAACATGTTTGTAAAAGACATTAGTAAAAAAGTGGCAGAACTTCATACACGTTTAAGCGATAATAATTCACTTGATATTCTCGACAGCCGTTTCTAGACTTAGGGAGGGCTTTATTAAAATACAATAGTCAAACGTTTATATCACATACCATGTTAGACATTTATACATCAGGATACATCTCCTCTACAAGAACTATTATGAGTCTGAAAATAAAACAATTAGTTGTATAAACTTGGCAATTGTAATCATAACCCCATACCTTTGGATAGACAGAACGGTAAAAAAGGTATTTGTAAAATATTAGGTCACCTTTCGATCCACAGATGTATGATTGATCAACCTCATAATCTATAATACATGATATAATTAGAGTGCATAAAAGAACAGTGTTTAGATAGTTACCTTGCAAGTCTGATAGCAATTTTTTTTGAAAAAAAAAATAGATGTAATAGGGAAGATAAATGAGAAATAAAAGGAAAATAAAAGAGAAATAAAATAAATCCTAATTCATCAGAAAAAAAAGGGACATTCAATTGACGTTCAAATAAGGTTTAATCAAGGTTCAATCAGTAATTGAAATCAACTCCAGCAGTTGATAGAAATATACGCATCTATCTAAAAAAACAATAAAAAAGTTATTTTCAAATGGTATTTATAGCCGGTGATACGGAGCTCGACTCCTTGAGAATTTTTTTTAAGCATTGGTCGCATTTAGAAAGATGAAGAATTATTTTGGCAGAATATAATTAAAAAAAAATCTGAAAGTGGAAAAACACATTTTTTTTTTCTTAAATAAAGTTGGCGCCATCACAACTTTCCTCGTTATTATAGAGTGCATTTACGATCGAAAGTCTATATTATTCATTATATATTCATATCATATAAAAACAACCTGTTTTACTTTTAGAGCACCTAGTATTATAAATTGGTAGTTGGTTTAAAGTGGTTTAAGTAGGAGTTTGTAAAGTTTATAGTGAGCACCAAATCAAGTTATTAAGTTTGTGTGATGATCTGGCTTACTTCTAATAAAATCATCACCATAAAAATAACATCAGATACACTTACATCATACATTCTAAACTAAAATATAAATATCTCAGCATCCATACTTGATAAAGAAAATACACTTCTTTAGTCTCTACACGTCTTTAACTAAAATAGTGCAAGAAGACACTGTACTAAAATAGTGTACTTCCATTATGCAATAATTTTATAATTTAAATTCAGACATCTTATATATATCCTTTATTCTTTGATCTTGATAATCCCCAATTCTCTTTTAACTAAATAAAACATATCAACAGTCTCAAAGTATTCCTACTTTTGTTTTATTTCCTTTCTGTCTGAATTTTTATTATCCCGAAACACTACAGTTTGATTACGCCTTTTAACATTTAATAAGTTGTGGTCAGCCTCCCTGCTTGGAAAATCGCCTTATTTAGAGTTGTGATACCTTCTGGGGGGATACAAAACATATTTGGGCATTGTATACCTTCCATCTATGTCGAGCAATTTTTATAAAAAAACAAAAAATTGAAATAAAACAATCAATTCTTATATAAATCAACTGAAATTGAAACCACAATATGTTAACATCATGATACGCAACGGTACTTAATATGAGCTTAATTTCAAGGGGTCAAATTTTACTCGACATATATGGTTATCTGTATACCTTCTATATACAGCGAGTAGATTTCGATATTTCGCTATGTATCTCAGAGTTTTTACTCAAATAATTTGAAACTTTAACCTCATATTGTTGATGTTGTAAGAAGGATATATACAAAGTTTCAGCTCAATACAACGATCAAAAATGTACTCGTTAACTCGACATATATGGAAATTTGTGTATCGAATAATTTTCACATTGATAAAAAATATTAGACACGTTATAAATCACTGGTATCCGGACTTCTTTTTTTTTTTTTTTTTTTTTTTGGTTTTTTTGACATCTGTTGAGGAGGTTATAAAAATACGTCCCGAGCAGTAAGTTGTAAAAGCGAAAAATAAGGAAAAAATGTACTGTAAATTATTTGCACATTATAAAAATGTTGGTGTGACAATATTTTTTGTGCCGGTTGTTTGATTGAATGTTTCAGTTTATTGCTGTATTTACAGCTGAAGTGACTATTATGAAAAAAAAAAGGAAAGAAACGTATCATAAAAAATATACTGTATTTCCAGCTATTTGAACTATTTTTGTTCCGGAAACTCTAATTTGAGCAATATTTTCGACTAAAGTGAGAACTACTTATACCAATATTACGCAATCAGATATGTGTTCTGTTTTCGCGGTTTTACATTTTTAAAAACATAAAATCTGATCGCATTATGTATATATATATATTAAAATGTGTAACTGCATTTGGCGCACTGCTGCATTATTTTTAAAATAAACATAAGATTTTATGAAAGCGCCATACATTTGGAAAAGTGCGCCTGTTAAGGCGAATCCACTTTACAAATTATAAAAAGACAAACTCAATAGAGCAGCAGATAATGATTGTCTTCCATGATCACTAACAGAATAAGCTTTTATAAATATAGCAGACAAAAACAACCATCAGAAAATGCTTCATTTTAAGAACTCAATCAAATACCTCGGGTGGCAAACAAAAAAAAAAAAGAAAAAAAAAAGAAGACAAACATTGGTTTATAAAATAAAATCAATGCTATGCCCAACGCGCAATTCAAATACTCTTCATTTATTTCCAGTTAATAACAGAATAACTTTCAAAACACCAGTTGTTTGAATGAGTGTCAACATTATATATTATTTGTGTGTTTAATTACGCTAAATGTCCTAGAAAATAGTTTCTAGGAGCAATCTACGAAGGTGTTAATTATTTGTACACTGCATCCATTATCTTAATTTGTTACCACAATAACTATTATAAGTTACTACAGCTTGTAAGAACACGTCAAGCCTAAGCTGTATGGCAGATTTTTTTTAGCTCTTGATTACTTTCAAAGTTACATTCTGAGCTATGAGCTTACATTGTTGCAAGGCATATGTGTCGAAAGAAACTTAAGCATTGGTACTAATATGTTGGAAGATTTTGAATTTTGTATCTAAATTAAAGTTTTAATGAACGTATGTTTATATTTTTTGACTCGAGTTATCCAGATTACATTTTTTGGGCTGTGGACGAAGTATTCTTTTTAATTCAATTCGTCACGTGTTAACAATGCCACCTCTTATGTAGTATAAATTGTTGCACATTCATAAACATAAAGTTAATAGTGCGACTTGAAGTAGAATAAAATAAGTATTACCTTCTCTGAATAGATTGTAAAAACGTACAGCCTTTTTGTGACTCAAAACTATACGTACCTATACTATTAACACAAGTTAAATACATATTATTGGTTAAATTAGGGACCCAACAGTATAACTCTTTAACTGGTCTTAAGTTTACAAAGCGATGTTATTTCTTATGGGTCTGTCTAAGAAAAGGTTTTCTCTTTTTGCATTGGCCACTGAAAACATTAATTAAGCCCTCAAAATATTGGCTTCTGATGAAATGTCTTGTTAGAATAGTAGTATTAAAAACATTGACCTTTAATAACATTGATTACAAATAATACCAGTCTTTAATAAGGTAGACAAATGATAATATTGACATCTGCTAACATTGGTTATTCAATTTATATTGTGGTAAAGCGTGACTAATCAAATTAACTCCAAATGCAAATTACACTGAAAAGAATCAGTCCTGATATAATCGTAATGATCACATTCTGTCATCATTTTAAAAATACTAAAAATGTCTCGCCATTTTGATCTCTGTTTACAAATGTGGAAGATTGCCGAAAAATAGGTTAAAGAAATATTTCATCATTTATATGCGTATTTGTAGTTGATAGAGGAGTTTTCATCAATTGCGTCGTCAAACTATATTAATTGTAACATATAACTTTAATAAATGAGAAAAAATAACTGGGAGATCAAAGAAATAAAAAATAAAGGTATGTTGACTTCGTACAACATCAAAAAATAACAATTTGTACTCCCAAAGTTCTGTTTGAAGAATACTCAACCCGAGAAATGGTTTTTGAATTTATTTGTAATTTTTGGCAGTATGACGTCCCATAGTTATATTCTTCTAGTAAGTTACCGTACTTTTGCAGTTGTTATATACCATCATGTGGAAATAAATTTCTGTCTAAGTTAAGATGTATTTAGTTGATACTCTTTAGGCAGGTTCAAATTTATTGGTGGATCCAATTTGACTAATATTATTATAAAAGTATCAGATCATACTTTTACTTGCTTTTGCCTAATTTTTTTTTATTATATTTTATTATAGCATATATGGTTCAGTCCATCGTTTCCACATTTTTTGGAGTCTGTTTTCCACACACTGTAGTATGTGACGAAGATAACGACGAGGTGTTTATTCAATTGTATGAAGCCTCCTCTGCGTAAGTATATTTTAAACCTACAACTTTAAATATGCCGCTAAAAGCCCAATACAAAAAAAAAAGTAAATTCAGCGTCAAAGTCATCACTACAATAGTCTTACTTGAAAAATGTGTACAAGAGTTTTTTCCAGGAGCTGACATTGAAGCATTTTTATGTAAAAAAGAGCCTTTGATGATGGTGGTAAATGGTGAAATGGAACAACAAGCGCTTGGCACTTCGTTTTTGGGAACCATTTTTGAAGAAAAATTTCATCTCAAATGCTTATCCGCATTTATTTTGCCTTGTGTTCCTTTAATTCCTGAACACATGAAAAGAATGGTGCATCCTGACGTATCTCCAAATCATTTTGAAGAAGGCATAAAAAATGGGTACTATATGGTCAGTCTCTCTCTTAATCAAACATTTGGACCTCCCGAATTTCATGCAACAGAAGGTATATTGATAAAAGATTATTGTCTATAACTTGGAATCGTACATTTTAATCCCACTTTTTCTGACCTGGTACTATTTTTAGATCAGGAAAGTGACACAGAAATTCCTGAAGATGCTAACATGCAACATAACCAAAACTTTCTTCATTCTGATAACGACGAAATCGAAAGTAAATCTGATATGGTTTCACACACAGAAAATGAAGATGAAGATAGACTAGATAGCACCCAAGACAGCATAGAAACTGAAAATGTTGAGAGTAGTGACGAAGAGAGAGATCAGTATGATAATTTATCATCACAAGGTAATGGAGAATCTACCACATCTCGTGAAATTAATGAGAGGTATGATGTCTCTTCTCAGGAACAGGAACCCAATGTTACACCGAAAACGGTTATCATAGCTTCGGATACTTCTGAATCCAGTCGGACTACACAATCTTCATCACCTAGTAGTAACACTCTTAGTATAGTTGCTGCATTAAAAAAATCTCATCTTCGAAGTAGCAGTCAATACAGCTCTTCTTCCGAAAAAAGCAAAGGCTCATCGGTGACACCACCTTTTCGCTTTGGCAGTAATAACACTGCCCAACAAAATCTAAATATATATATTGCAAATTCAAGAAGTACCATGCCATCTTCCAAATTTTTTAAAACATTAGGACCAAAAAATGATAAATCAAGACCAAAAAAGCAAGTAATAGCTCAAGAAAAAACGAGTATGGCTTATTATAGTAGCACAAACGTGATAACCCATATGTGTATCACTAAACAATTCGATATTTTTTCCCCTACTGTTTAGATGATTATGCTGCGTCAGAAACTCCTGAAATTCAGGAACGTCAGTTATCTCCTGCTTCCTTCGAGAACACAAAAACAAAAGTAACTCGGTATTAAGTATGGGTGCATATCAATTTTTCTAACGAATTATTTAGTATGGTAAAAGAAAAAGATTTATTTCGTCTGGCAATAATGAAAAAATCCAAACATCTTGCGATCCCGAGTCATCAAAAACTAGTAATATTCATACGCCTCCAAACAATGAAGTTGTGTCCTACGACGATGGTCAGTCAGACGAGTTTGATAAAGTTACATCAGATTCGGACTTCTCTGCTGAAATGCCTAAAAACAAAATAAGAAACAAAGGCAAAAATTCTGCAACTAGTAGCAGTAGACTTAAAGACAGTTCAAAAGGGAAAAAGAAAGAGGGTGGTAAAAAAAATGATAGTACAAAAAAGAGTTATGGCTCTATGGAACAGTATATTTTTAAAATCTAATATGTCTTTGCAATCCCCCACCCCCCCCCATTTTTGTTTATGTAAAAGATGCATACATTACTTATGAATAATTTATTTATAAATGGCGTTGCTAAATTCAATGATTGAAACTTGAGCCAATTATTTTAAAGTGGTATTCAAAACCATAGATATCTTATTTAATTTGCGTAATACAGCTCAATAGTGCCTACAATATTATACAATAAATTACTTTTGGTCTTGGTTACCAACCCTTAATGCACTTTAAAAATAACTTGTTAACACAGATCATATTTTTTAGGCCACAGCATTTTGGCATGTGAAGCATCAGAGGTTTTTTTTTTCTTTGTCTTTTTCTTTTTGCATGGACTACACATGTATTTTTATGTCTATTCCGATGGTGCTACATAATATTTACACAAACACCCGTATTCTTTTTACTTAGTATAAAATTTGGATGTAATTTCGACCACCTAGCTACACATAAACCAGTCATTAAGATGCAAATAGGATCTTACGAAAGAAAATAAGCAGAAAGGCGGTGAATAAATTGTTGATACGACTTATTTTAAATTTATGGGGCAACTAATTCGTACAGCAATATTTCGTTATTTTCATTATCGTTAAATAAAAAAATAACATCAGACACTACAGGAATAAATAATAAATAACAAAATATTACAAGTAACACTATCGTAGCATAACTCCATATGACAATCCATAACCTTTTATTGACGTAGACAATCAAACGAAAGGTTTTTTGCTAAGAAATTTAACAGGCAACATTTAGCATATATAAAAAAACCATTCAAAACGGTTGAGTCCAGTAATACAATGAGAAAAAGTAGAGGAGTGGGTGCAAAATCAAATGAATACAACATCAAATCAAGCGAACACAACTTCAAATAAAGTGAATACAACTTCAAATTAAGTGAATACAACTTCAAATAAAGTGAATACAGCTTCGAATAAAATGAATACAACTTACTACAACTTCCGAAAAAGTTAGCAAGACTCTAAAAAAAGTGAATGCAGACTATAATAACTGAAAATCGAAGCGTGCATAACAGTAAATTGAACTCTTAATCCGGAATACGCAAATAACTCATGACGATAAAGCACTCAAACCTTAATATGTAAAACACACATAATACTAATAAAGTACAATACATTCCTTAACAAACGAGTTTCGCCCGGAAGCTATCAGTTTTTCGCATCATGCTATGTTTTTTGTGTGGCCTTGCTGGCTAAATAGCACCATGTGAAAAATAAAATGAGAGCTAACTTTGCTATAAAAACGGATTCTTTGTCAACTTCGTAGTTTTCATTCAATTAATTAATAATATTAAAAAACAATGGTTACAGCTTTTTGCGACAGAGTTGTCGTTACACAAAAAACCCCAAAAATCAAAGTTCTAAGTGCCCAGTCAATCTCTTTGGAGGCGAAAGGTGTGGACTCGAGTTTGAGACTCACGTTTTTTGTTTCTGGGGCAAATTACCCGCTAATGTTCTACTTCTTAAGGTTTTTTAAGGAGGGAACTTCTCACAAGATAACTGGTAACATATATTTTAAAATCATCTGAAATATAGTTTTTCTCATAGCGATTTACTAATTAGGTAATCTTAATGTCTCCGCATACACGTTTGACGATTCAAACAAAGCCTTTGCGTCTATCAGAATTGGTGTAACTTCAATTGCACCAATTCGAGAAGTAGATCACAATGGTCACTTTTTAGGCGCTGGTTTCTCCGCAGGATGCACACCAGTATCAGAAGAAATTTTTCCTTTGTCTGTGGAATACCAGAAATGCAAATATGTGGTCTTGAAGTATGTCTGGGACAACTGGGACAACAATCTTCTAACAGAAGGAAAAAAGGATTTTTTGAGAGAGATGTTTAGTGACAATCTGGAAGACCTGTTCGAAGATTTGGGTAAGCTTTTTATTGATTACGATGTATTTACGCTGCCAAAAAAAATGTACTGACAAAACATCAAAGTTGAAATGAAACTGTTGTTACCTATGTTCAACCCAATTGCAGTTCAAGAAACCATGGTTAAGCGACTAAAAAAAAACTCTAACAGTACTAGAACAGGAAAAAAAGTTTCTATCAAAATTCCCAATCCTAATGTTCAGCTCACGGACATCTTGTCTGAACATCTATTGTTGTTAAGTTTAGTTGACGATTCTATTCCTTTCGACGCTGCGTTATTTGCCACTGCTCACACCAACATGGATCATTAATTTTTTTTTCTCTCTCAATAAACACGATACTTTTTTTTAAAGATAATGGTTTTCAAATGTTTGCTGACCAAAAAAACACAATGTTATTGTCTTGGCAAAAAGCTAGAAAATATAAATAACAGTAAATTTGCTATGAAGCAGCTTAATAATTATACTTCATTTATTTTTTTAAATCCTTGTCAAACTTTAAAATGTCAACTAGTTCAAATATGAGAGACTTCATGTCTAGATTCCGTGTTCAAGATAACTCACTAATGTCATTTTCACGTGCTGAAAGAAACCAAATTCTCGATTTTCAAGCGTTTTCTGCTCAAAAACCTGATGGTGTATGCTGCGTTTGCTTACGAAAACTTTACGTTGAAGAAGTTGGCTATCGTAAAATTGAAAATATTAATTTTGTCAATTGCTCCCAATGGAATATCACTCCCTTCACCCAGGTTGATAATTCAGGAGTTACCAAATACATGGTATGCAAAGATCATCTCATGATGAGAGAAAATGAATTTCCTATATATGTTTATCCTGGTATGTGTATAACAATGAACAATTCAAAATATGACTAAAGATACTAAATAACAATTTGACTTACAGGCGAGGTTCTGAAGGAAACCAAAGGTCTCAACTACCGTGAAAGGTGTGCAATCTCTCCCATAAAGCTGATGACGCAAATTACTCGCAAATCCAACAATCAAACAGGCTATATAGGTCACTACGAACTTTCTGGTGCAGTCAATATTAAGCATAACTTTGAATTTGCCGAAATGGCGTATGGTAGCACTCTTGGTCTATACTATAAGCGTGGTGATCCTCGAATAATTGACAAAAAAAAGGTTATTGCAGCCTATGAAGCCTTAAAAAATGTTCACCCTCTTTTACGAAGATATGAACTTCCACCCTTGATGTTTTCTCTTGTAAACTACCACATAAAAGAAAGCTCAAAGTTTATTGGTATCAAAAAGGTTGATGGGCAGATCCAATGGCCAGACAATTGCTTATTTGCAGAAAATAATATCAGTCCAGAAGCTGCTGGCGTTGAGTTTTCGGACTTGATTATAGGAAAGATGGATCAACTGGATCTTACATTAGGCTGTCGACCGAAAGTTTACTTGCTTTGATGTTCCCTCATTTGTATCCGAAATGTCAAGGGCATTATTCCATGTCAACCCCAACTCCAGAAAATACTGCTACTGAAGAAAATCATGGTGGAATTGCAAAAGCTACTTTATACAAAGAGACACTGAAAGGATACACCAGATTGAGACTACTTATGGCAGACCGTCGTTTTGCCCAAGACCAAGCTTTTATTTTTTTTCTTTTAGACTGTATTGAAAGGAACAATATAGCAACATCCAATCGATTGGTTGTAAGTACAAAAGGAAGAAACAACCTCACCCAGCGCGACATTATTGATCCCCACACCAATACGTACAACAAAAATATTGTATCCAACGTACCATACATTGTCCGTTCATCTTTTGCCTATAAGAGAAGAAATTATTTAAATCTGTCAACTGTTTTCCAAAATCTCGGTTCTCCTCAGCTTTTTCTTACCTTTAGTTGTAACGACTTTAGCGAAGATTTTTCTGCCGCTACTGGTACCAAATACCCATGGGAGGATCCTGTTCTTTTTTCAAACCATTTCCACCGAAAATGGATTCGTTTCTTTGACAAGCATATTTTAGGTAGCTTTGCTAAAACTATTGGAGGCATATCCGATTACAGCTGGGTACTGGAGATACAAGATCGAGGTAGTCCTCATATCCATTGTGTTCTTTGGACCAAAAAAACTGTCGAGGAATTAATTGCTTTAAATGTCATTACCTGCAAATTATACTCCAAAGATTTTAATGATGATCCCTTAATGCATAGATTAGTTCTCAAACATCAAATTCATGAATGTCAAGATGCGTGAGTATTTTTTTTTTTTTTTTTTTTTTTTTTTACAAGAATCTAAATGATAGTTCATAGATATTGCAAACTACATCTTACAGGTAAATGCCGCTTCGGTTACCCTAAACAACCAGCACCAAGGACTGAATTTGTAGAAGATGAATGTATATATGAAAGAGGTGTGGAGGATATGAAAGTCAATGGATATAATCCTTACTTGCTAGGAGTCTGGAGGGCTAATATGGATATACAATATAACAAAGGTGAAGCAGCTGTTAGATATCTCGCAAAATATATGGCAAAAAATGAAACGGAAGCTATATTTGAGATTGTCAACAAAGGCAGCTCTGGCAGTTATAAAATCAAGAATGATAAGACCGAAAAGGAGCATTTCAAAAATAGAATTGTTGGTGTTGTTGAAGCAGTATACGATATAATGGGATGGCATAAGCATCAATCATCAAGAGCAGTAAATTTTATACATACAAGTTTACCTGGTGATGAGAGAAGACTACTAAGACGTGATATCAAAGAAATTAATCCCAACAGCAACAAGATTTTTACAAGAACTCATGTTGGTACGTTTTAATTTAAGGAAGCATATATTATTATAGCAAAGTCTAATACATTTGTTACAGAAAAATATGAACAGCGCAATGGTGGATCCGACTTGACAATCACTCAGTTTTATAGCTTCTATCGTGAATCACCGTATGAAGGCAATGACATCAGTCACTATAATGGCGGTCTCTTTGAACGTTCGTTTTATTCCGGATCTTTACCCTTGTTTATATTTTCGAAGAAGACAAAATATGTTTTGCGCAAAAAACAGGCATTCTGGAGAACGTTTAACCAATCAGAGAATAGTGGCGAGAAATACTACTACCAGCAAATTGTCCTCAACAAACCCATTTTCGGAACTACATATATTGCAGAAAAAAGTACCCATTTATCGTGGAGAGGTAATACTCTATACATAGCTACAGTATTTAAACATTAATATTTAATACAATTATTTCTTTTAGACTACTTTGAACACTTGGTGTCACTCGGTCCAAATAACGGTGGTATTCTTATTAATCGCTCTTATAATATCAACAGCTTAACCGATGTGAATGACTTTGAAAGAGGCGCAGACGTAACACAGGCCGAGCTCAGGATTATGTATAACAATGCTAATGAGTCTCAAAAAAGCGTTTTTGATCGAGTAAATGTTGAGCTGATTCACAACTCTGTCTCATTTGTGTCAGGTGCTGCTGGTACGGGTAAGTCTTACTTGCTCAAGATGTTTGAAAGACATTATAAATTAGAAGGATATAAGGTAGTGAAACACTTTTACAATTCTTTTTCAATCCTTAGTTCTAACATTTTTATTTAATAAATAGATATTCAAAATGGCTCCAACTGGAGTTGCTGCGTTTAATGTAAACGGAATTACTATTCACCGCTTTTTCGGAATGGGATATTCGTCTCAAGAACCGAATTATGTGAAGTTGGATGAAATAGTCAAGCTTTACCCAAAAGTAATGTTGTTGGTGGATGAGTTTTCAATGATTAGTAAGAAGCTTTTGGACATTATGAATGATGCTTTGATCAGAACAACACAAAGAGCCACAGCAATGGGAGGTATTAAAACACTTTTTTTTGGTGATGTTGCTCAGTTGCTACCTGTACGTATTGACGAAGGCCTAATTTGGGATTCTCCGCTATACAACTACTCTACTAAATTTACATTGCACGCACCGATTCGACAAGTTGATCAAATACTTATTGATGTTCTTAATAAAGTTCGCATATGTAATTTCGATGAGGAAGTGGTTAAGTTTATCAATTCTAGAACGGTCCTTAAAAGTGACATACCAGCCAGTTGCCTACGTCTATACACAACGCGAGTTAACGTAGACAGAGCCAATACCAAGGAGTTTAAAAACCTGGAAGGCGATTCGATCTCGATCACTTCTATAGATATTTACAACGGTGGCAATCGGAAATCAGCTGTCAGAGCCTTAAAAGAAACCAGACTTCTTGAAGAACTATTACTGAAAGTCGACATGCCGGTCATGCTCCTTCAAAACTTGCGGGTCTCTCAAGGTTGGGTAAATGGCACTTTAGCAAAAATTTTAGAAGTCGATGATGAAAATATCTTACTTGTAAAACACAACGCCGACGGCAGCCAACAAACAATTTGGATTCAACGAATTACCAGATCGATTCCAGGCACAAGCTACGTCAGGTCACAATTTCCAATAGTCCCTGCGTTTGCTACTACCATACATAAAGCACAGAGTATCACAATTGATTCTGTTGCGATTCACTTAGATAACATGCCTTCCCACGGTCAAATGTATGTAGCAATGTCCCGAGTAAGAAAAGCTGATGATTTATACTTCTTTGGTGCAGATCTACCTGTCAGAATTAAAAGAAAATTTGGTGTGAACCTTGACGCTGTTGATATGATTGAATACTCTGAGCAAAGGCATCAAACCCCATGAGTCGTACAAATATTATTCTATAAATAACCACATACATAGCACTATAAATATCAACACAAGCAACAATATGACTTTTAAATTATATATATAATAAATATCGACTACCAAGTCATAACGTTTAGTAACAAACAACTCTTAATGATGATCTTAAACCTCGATTAGATCTCAAGAAAAATTACGAAAGAAAAGTCGAAACAAAGTTACATAGTATTGTCTCCATTTCTTTTTTGCAATTCTCATTAAATCACGGTAAATTGATTTAAGTACTTTTTTTTTTTTTTTTTTTTTTTTTTAATATGTGAAAACAATTTTCTGCGTTCAATTTATAAAATTATCCCCTCCCTCCTTCACGGCAACTTATGAAATGTTAGACAGCTGGCGATCCTTCGCCTAATGAATAGTAAATAAAATAGGTTTTAGGAAGGTAGTTATACTATTTGAACTTTTACGTCAAGTTGAGTATAAGGAAAAAGAAATCAATAGTTTTGATTTAGGATGATTGATATATTATGTCTTCAAAAGTAGAAGAATAATGTATAAGAGTTAAGGGATAGTTTACTTAGACTGTTTGAAGTATGTATATTTTTTTTATCAGATGTCTACTATACCAGGTCTAATAATTTATAGAACGTTCACAGTGGCGGACTGGGTGGTAAAAACCCGCAACATGTGGTAAAAACCCGCAACATTTGGTGGTAAAAACGTCCATTTTATACCACCGAATGTTGCGGAATTGTGGTTCGTTTACCACCGGATGTGGTAAAACTCCAAAATTATACCACCTAATGTTGCGGGTTTTTGCTACATGCTGCGTGTTTTTACCACCTAGTGTTGCGGGTTTCTTCCGCATGTTGCGTATTTATACCACTTCTAGTAGCTACTAAATTCCACTTGATGCGTCTTTTTACCATAATAAAGCGTCCTTTCACTCAAAACGTAGTACGTACGTTATCACATCATTTTAACTATATTATTATTGATGCTGATGAACCTTTATACTGTTGTGCTATCAAGAAATACATTATATAATAAAAAGCAGGGTTTAAATGAAAACGTTTTATTTTATTCAATTTTTATTTCGTATTTTACTTTATTTATTATAATTTTTGTACATATCATCTCCAAATTGATAAGGTACACTTACCTCTGTAATACTTCTTGCACTTACCTCCATAATACTTCTTGCACTTACTATTAACGGGCCCAATTAACACCATACTTGCCAAACAGCCGCATAAAGATACAGGTAACATTCGAGAGTCCCGCGAGATGTAGCAGTATATAGACCAAATCATTTTATCAGCCTAAAAACAAATGCAGCCTAAAAGAAAAAATTGCAGCCTAAAAGAAAAATTTACAGCCTAAAGAAAAAAATATAGCCTAATTGAAAATTTTTCACAGCCTAAACCTGCTTTTCAAGTCCAAAGACGGCTCGAAATCTATACAACTCTTTAGAAAAACCGTATTGGAAATTCAAATGATAATTACCTTCAGCATATGACAATGTATACACATAAATTCTTGGTACTTTAAAGTGTAATGACATAATAATAATTTGTATTTCATATGTCATATTTACCTAGTTTGTATAATCTACGGTATCTATTACTTAAATAACAGCACTTACAACACGAAACAGAATTCCGGGCTGCCTTAAAAAAAGTTATAAGAGAAAGGAAAGGGAGAAAACTAAATGAACAAATTTATTAATCTATAGCAAATTATTTAAAGTGCGAATCACGCTAAAACATCTTCTACAGTAGCTGATTGTAACACTTTTTTGTAGAAGCACATCATCCATTTTTCTACGGATTTGCTCCTTATTGGTCAAAGAAGAGTTATATTCTTCTTATAAAGCTTGTTTGCCTTAAATTAACTATACTCATAAGGTTAATCATTATCCTGCTAGTTCTTTAGCTGATTTGTAAGTTGGTCGTATCTTTCTCTGTAATGCGTAGACAAGTTTTATTATAATTAAATTCTTTTCAACAATTGATCTAATGACAGTGCTTGTAAAAGAAAAAAATTTAAAAAGAGGAAAGGAAGGGAAAAATAAAAATAAATATAAATAAAAAATTATATGCCGATGGTTGCGTGTTTTATCCACCATGTTGCGTCTTTCCGCAACATGTCGTGGAATTACGCAACATGTTGCGGGTTTCCGCTACCGAGTCCGCGGCTGTGGTTTCTTTTGACAGAGGTTTTCTTATAAATTAGAATAAACAAAATAGATGGAGGAACTTGATCTCGACTGTTTAAAGTATGTAGGTTTCTTATTACAGAGGTTTACTATACAAGATCGAATATTATACTGAAGGTTTCTTATTACAGAGATTTTCTAGTATATATGTATTTAAGTTTTTATGAAGTGAAGTTTTTATTACGACTGGTTGAAGTATGTAGGTTTCTTATTACAGAGGTTTGCTATACAAGATCGTGCTATATATCACCGCAAAATTTCTATCGCGGTCAATTTTTGATCAAATAATAACCAGCAAAAATGCGATGAATTTTTGACCGTAATTGCCGCGACGGCGGTCAATTTTTCACCGTGATTGCGGCGATGGCGGTCATTTTTTTCACCGTAATCGCGGCGATGGCGGTCAACTTCTTCACTTTTTGACCGTAATCTTCGCGAATGCGATCAATTTTTTCACTTTTTGACCGTAATCTTCGCGAATGCGATCAATTTCTACACTTTTTGGCCGTATTTATTAAGAATGCGATACTATTATTGGTCGTATTTATCACGAATGCCATCAATTGTTTTACTATTATTGGCCGTATTTCAGCGGTATCCTTAAATTTTCCCTTGCTAATCAGATTTTATACCCTTGTATTAAGAACAGTTATGTGTTTATGTTATAATTATTTTATTTATTTTTTATTAAATGTTTATAAAATAATAACGGCAAAAGGGATTATAAATTATGAGGTAAAATTACAGGTAAAATGGAAGGGTATTATACAAATAGAAAAGCTACATACCTAAAATTAAAAATATTAGTGGGTGGCTTATGTAGATTACAGTGCTATTTTATTTACCTTATCCTATCGCGTGCTTTGTATTGATACGTAAGAGTATTATACGAATAGAAAAGCTACATATCTAGAATTAAAAATATTAGTGGGTGTCTTACACAGGTCACAAATATCACTTATTTATTTACCTTAGCCTCGCCTAGTGAGAGTTTTGTATGCATTAAATCTATAGACTACAGTGTTAAAGTATAATACAATCAAATATAATACTGACTTACATTACAATCGAATGGTTACAATCAAAAAGAGCAGGTTTAGTTAGTTGCACAGAAGAATATAGAACTTACCTTCACGGATGCCAGAAGTCCACTAACTAGTTTACCTTATGGTTAGGGATGGGATGGGGGCTGAACACCTCTATATTTACAAAAAAATAAATTATATTATCATACACATACATCAAAGCTAAATACAAAAAAATATTGTTGGGGAAAGAAAAGAAAAGATACTATGTCTAAGAAAAAATAGAAGGTTTTTTTTATACAAAATAAAAAAAAAATCTGACGTGATACAAAGTCTCAAACCCAATCCATGAACCAAATCATCCGTTTTGTTTCTCTTATAAAATCATCAATAATTATCGTAAAGAACTATTTTTTTCGACAATATTATTCTAATATTTATTTCTAACCTCTAAGGATAGCAAAATCAATATTTGAAGCTATTTGTTTTTTTTTCGGAGTTAAACTTAGGCGATTGCGGTCAATTTTTAATAAATCGTTCCTAACATTTTGCGGTGTATTGATGATTTCTTGTTACAGATGTTTTCTAATATATAAACAAAAGAGAAGAAGAAAAAAAAAGAAAGAAAATAAAATAAAAAATAAAGAGCGATAAACGACTCTGAAAAAAATAGATGTTAAATTGAGATAAGAGAAGTCTGAATTTTATTATTTGAATTTTGGAAGGATATTTATATTTGTTATAAGGGCTTGTGTGACCACATGTTGTTTTTGATAAGGGATTTAAAGGGTGTTACAAAGTCACAGACTGGATCTTTACACTAGCAGTAAAATGTAAAATTAAGGTTTTTGCCTCGAGCAATGTCCTGAATGTTTTGTTTGTCTTACCTTCACGTTTTCCAAAGTGGAAAATTGATGCACCAATGAGCCCCCGCTACCAAGAGATTAGTAATCATGACTCGTTTCCAAGTATCTCCGACGCCAAGCAATTATTAATCATGACTCATGGGTTTCAGCCACGTAAGCTGAAACCAACACTAAGACTAATTAAGTAAGCCAAGACATTCTTAAATGCAAACCCATGTTATCTGAAAAGATATAAATACTCCCCCTTTCCATCGCCTTCCCCGTTCCATGTCGATTATCTTGTATCTCTTGTATCCTTCCCCTTCCCTGTATAATCTCTTTATTATTATTAAAAATTTGTAAACCTCTCTTCCTTTGTCTTTGTATAACTAGTAGGTATCTTCTGATATTATTGCTATTATATATTCCTAGCCACGTTCCTGACAGACACCTTGTCAATTAAGAGTGCATTAAAAATGTCCACGTCATCATTTTTTAAAATAGTGGTCATTGCAGCACTTGGAGGAAAATTCGTTTTAGTCTTGAACGCCTTAAAAATGCGAACATCACTGTTGGCAAATGGTTAATGTTTGGGTTGACTAGTGTTAAGGCTGTTTTAATTAAACGTGGACTGGATTATATCTACTTGGAAGAAAGACACGACTTTCCCAGCTTTGTCATTTGCTGAGCACACTGAACTAGAAAACTGGTTATCCTGTTTATCAGCATTCCGTTCAGCCTTTACAACAACTGGTTCTTTGGATCTCAGGAAAAGTAAAGTGGATAAAGCTTGTATCATGTGGTCGCGAAAGCACAAAATAAATGGGCATGAGGTAAGCTAGCCTATACTTATGTTTATAACATATTAACTAAATACTGCTTTAGTTACTTGATACCGTAGCAATACGCCAGTATTTCTATCTTAAAACGCGCGAACGTCTTTTGGCAACTGAAATGTATTTGAAAGAGGCAGCTAATATTGAATCTATAAATGAAGAGGTTGAACTGATTGAGCCTGGATGTAACATAAATGAAGATATGCTCGATGAAGAAAACACACCCGGCGATAGCGATACGGAAAACATACTCAGCAAGAACAAAGAAGGTCCCAGCACAACTAATGAAGGTCATAAGGCGGAAGACGAAGAAAAAAATGCTGATATAAAAAGCATGTTTACGGGACTGGATGCTCAAATTAAATGGTATCTCTCAACAGGAAAGTGTGTAGATAATGAATTGTATATTTTCGGACTTCAATGCCAAAGCTACCATCCGAGCCGAAATCTTATTCTTGATCCATACGATAAAAATTACATTATGTACAACGTCTTTACCAGAGATGAACTTCAGGAAATTATTGATTACAAGAAGAAGACTACACCTTTACCATCTGATGAGTTAATAACGTTCCTGAATCAATTTAATCTGGATTCAACGGAGAAAATACGAGCTGCACTTGGTAAAAACAATCAGTTTACGCTCGATTTTGACCCCCAAAAGGATGCAGACAAAGATTGGATCATACATACTATACATTCTCTTTTGAGAGAATTTGAATATGGCAATATGGATAGATCCCATAGTGAAGCATGGTATCAGTCACATATTTGGTCCATAATTGAGTCATGTTTTGATAAGCTAAAGGGAGTGGAAGCCGCAATTGGCGAATCAGCTAGTTTCAGTAGCAAACGTAGAATGAACGAAAAACGCCACAAATCTGCCATCACTTCTGCACCTCGTTTAAAATGCGGCTATAAATGCGATCTTGTTTTCCGACAATACGACAATGGGCATAACACGCCGTTGGAATTTGGAGGAAGCGAAGCCAAACCAACCATTGAAGAAGATTTCGGATCTAAGTTCTTGCAAGAAGGATTCTTAAAATTACCATATATATTCAAAGATATGCTAGACGTCCTACTTGAAAAGGTTGGGTATGACAATCGATCTTCACTTCTTCGCACTGTTGGGTTCATTCACTCAGGGCTCTCTTGCACAATGATCGAATTGGACCGATCTACAACTGATATCTCTCGTGTTTCTAGGGGTAGTACAATTGAAATAAGCAATTCAGTTTCAAACTTTGGCTCTACCGTTTTACCTGCTATACTCTGCTCTTGGATATGATGTTAAATTGTCAAGGACGTATTGGACACTGTTTTATCTAATACAAAACAAAATCAGAATGGCACTTCCTGGGTCATCATCTGTTTGAAAAGACCACCGATAGCTATCACACCAACCTCATGATTGTGATCCTCATCACTATCACACTCATTACCCTCATCACCCTCTATTAGTATGAGCTACAAAATACAGAAACATCAATTTTAAGGCACCCCTATGGTGATCTGCTATATTGTTGCTACATTAAATAAATCCATATCTATGACATCAATACATTAAGAATGCTTAAGGAATTAATTACCCAATATCGATAGTTAGTACTATCATATCACAAGGTTACAAGAACACAGCGACTAATGCTTACTAAAGATATGGAAGTACAATGTGTCTAAGATGACAGTAATTCCAAGTGTAACATATTTACAAAATAAGCAGTTAAAGGTAACAGGATACACACTGCGAAAATGATAACAACTTCAAAGATACACTAAAGATAGTGGCACAGCAGATAGTCTTCTTTTATATAAATACTTGTTCATTTTATTTCATAATAAAGAAATCTTATAAACAGTCTCAAATTATTCATAAACGGCCTTATAATTTTTACTTACCTCCAAACACAGCAACCCCTATACCATACAATAAAAGAGAATCTTTTTTCTTCTCCCTATTTTTGCCTGCTTTTACTGTAGATATGTCTAATCTGACGAATCTACACCGATATATATAAAATAAGGACGTTATTCGATCTTTTGTGATCGGTTTGTCTGGTCAAATTACTTTTCCTTCCAGTGACCAAATTAGTTTCATATTTTCTCGGAAATTTAGCTTCTTAAATGTGTGGAGAAGTTTTAAAAAAAGTGTGCATAGTTTTCAAACATTCGTGAAATTGAGAGTGAAAGCACATTATTAGTGTTTCTATAGTGAAAATGTCTATCATAAGAAACTACCTATATTAACCAGTTCCTACAAATACTAAATAATCTTTTTTTAATATTAACAAAAACAGGACGTCCGAACGGAAACATCCCTTTTGTTTCAGTAATCCTATAGCGTAAACATTTGTAGAAGTCTCGGATAACATGAAGTAAATTTAAAACAAAGAGTTAACAGTGCAATTACCAGTAATTTCACTTTTTTTGCGACTTTTAATTATTAAACGGGATACGAAAGAATTTTTTTTTCTTTTGAACAAAACAATAGGGCATTTTGTATATAAATAAAACACCCTAAAAAGCCATCAAAAAGGATAACGATTTACAGGATCATTTACAGGTCTCATTTTAGTAAATACGAGGTTTTTTCAAAGCGCAGCCCGCCTGTGGTGATCCACCTACTGTTGTTACTAATCACGCCATAAAAGAATATTAAAACCAAATCTCATTTCATCACCCCATACATTATTACATCACAACACGAACTAATCTCTTATGCATTATATCATATCGAACTACAAGCACTATTTTAATGCTGTGTAACTTATCCATCAAACTAAATTCATAATCCGATTTCTCTTAAAATATATAAATAGGCAAACTGATAGTTAGAATAGAACCCTCTCAATTAATAAAAACTTATAAGCAGTCTCAAAGTACTTTATTGTTTTTCTCTTTTTTAAACTCTATTCTCAACTATCACACCACCGAACCTTCACTACGGTTCGGTACGCTGCGCTTTGAGAAAGCCTCGTGCCGCCGCAGGCCTGTTTAAAAAAGAAAAAATAATATAAATAGTTACGCACAAAGTCAACGAACAATTATAGCTTAAGCTACATTCTGCATTATCTGCTTGACCCTGGAGAAAATTTCGATGTTTATCTGTACGTGATTTCATATCTTGAAGGAGACCATGTTTTACACCCAGATTAAAACGCTGATCTACCAAAAAGTATTGATTGCTTATATATCTGATGAACTATTCTATGCGCAATGTTTCTGCTTCATAATTAAAGACTTGATAATCCAATATATTAATTTTAAAGAATACACGTTTACACACCTAAAACAAACAATTTTCGGTTCTTCTCTGATTAAAGACATAATGTTTGTAAAAAATGGTTCATTAACTGTTTTTATGAGCTCGATGATATTATGCGTAATGCAACAGTGCGTTATATTGGGCAAAACATCCGGGCACTCGGTTTCTTTGAATTTTATCTCCGTAAAAACATGCTGATGCTATTATTAAAAAGATCATTGCTTAAAAGAGGTATCTTGTTTTCGTGTACCACTCATTAAATGCTACATTAATACGTCTCGTTATGTGGAGAGAGAAAGTATTTGTACCCACGTCCGGTAAAAACATCCCCTATTAATTTTCTTTCAATCCGTTTCTGTACTGTCAACCTATGCATAATAACTTTCTCTTCAATAAAATTGTCTTTTAAAAACAATTTAGAGCTGAAAAACTAATGCTTAATGCTATTTGTTGTTGTACTGAGTGGAAGGGTAACGCTTCCCCCGAAACCCGCGGACCCCCAATAGTAACCTTTTTTTTGCGATCACTTTATACATAAAACGCTGTCAAACTTTCTATCGGTCCAATTTTTGAAAAGATTTTGAAAAAGTTAGACCGACGGTGACGGTCCAAAAATTCGACCGATAATTTAAATAATCAGTCGAAAAATTGGACCGATACTGACGAGTACAAGCTATAGTTTCAGCAGATAGTAACGTAGTAACCTTATTATTTAAAAGAATGGTATTGGCTAAAAAAATACGGCTGGCGTACACATTTCACGGGTTGCTACCCTTGCACATATTGAAATTTAGAATCGTATATATTGAAAAAAAAAAAGACTTTTATTTAAATAAAAACACGAAAAGTAGTTATAGATATTGCAGAAAAAAAAACAGTGTAAACCCCACGCAGATCTTTCCAGACTAACTAACAGAGCAGACTACTATTGTTCAAAACGAAAGGACACGGCCAGAAGTAACTATCATAACACTCATAAAAAATAATAGCATATAAAATATTCGGATTTATACATTTACAACTCAAGGTTACTAGATATTCCAATAGAAGATCCCATTTCGAATAATAGATTGTCTACACTGATTAGGCTCATCAGTCATTAGTAAATACGGCAATAATATCAAGTGAACATAAACTAGTCCATAATTTTACCCACGCTTTAAAAAGCTATAAGTACCCCCCTTTCTTTCAGAGATGGAAGGGGGATTCACTTTCAATAAGAATAAAAAAGCCTACAAGCAATATTAATCTTATTCTTCCTGTTTTTTTATCTTTCATTTTTCCGTGTCAAACAAACCGTTTTTCCACAAGCGCAAAAACCAGGCTTGACCGAAGAGTCTTGCGGTATACCACTCACACACGATCTTCTAAGATGCTCGTGTCTCCTGTGGTGACCTAGCAAGGCTATAGCTATATTAGAGCTAACAAAGGTTTATCCATGCTGACACCATTTGTGATATAAGCTTAACAATAAATGCCATAGTAAGAACTATAAGGATATTACATCACAAGTCTAATTTAGTACGTCTGAGAAATACTTAAAATTTAGTTTAAAGTAAAGAGAGTTAAGAAGACTTAGCATTTATTAGAACAAGACTAAATTAGTGACTATGTAATAATCGTATACATTTTTAGTTGATCAATGATAACTTCAAGATAGCACTAGAGATATGAACACAGCAGACAGTCTTTTATATAAATACTCGTAGTTACATTTCATTTATTAATAAATGACAATCTTATAAACAGTCTCAAACTACTCCTATAGTCTTTTTATAATTTAACCTTACCTTAAAACACAACATCTCCAAAGCAAACCACGTTCTCTAAGTAGAACAAGCATTCCTTTAAATTTCTCACGGCGCTGTAAACAGGATGAAATAAAAATTGATATGAGTTTCTTCTAATTTGATATAACAATTATGTATATTTACTCCGTTCTTATGTTTTTCAACAACCTCCAACGTATCCACCGCCTCTCCTTTTTCTTTGCGCCTCAATATCTCTTTTTTTTTTGCAGCTTGAAAATTAAACGCCTCGTACTTGTACATACTTTGAGCCTGATGATGCCTTTTCTATCTACAAAAGTGATATCCCAAAGCGTATACTTGGTACAAACCGTCACATTGGTGTTCCCGGAATTTATCCTTGAGGCAAGAATAGCATCATACGCAAAGGCCTTATGGTTTGAGCTTTTGTCAAAGACAAAGATACCAACACAGTTAGGATACAATTCATCAAAAAGAGGAATTACATCATTCAACTGGTTTGTTAAATTTTTGTTGGTCCAATAACCATCGCCGCTACTGTTGCCAGGGAAGAAAATGACTCTTGATATCAAATTGACACCATTGACTGTACCTCTTATTGTTCCGTGGCAGGGACACATAAATGAACTGATCATGATAGATCTTCCTGGACCTTTAGGACTGATCATGGATTGGTTCTTCTCGCACTAACGAGTGACTTTACAATCATTTGAATAAAAGATTGATTCGTCGTGAGTAATTAAAGCCATCTTCTTTTCATTGTCCCTCAGGTTAGGTTGAACTGGATCAGCATTTTCATCATCCAATGTATAGGTTTCCATACGCTTGTGCCATTCCATCATCTGACGGGCCCACTTGATTCGATATAGAACAACATCAGGACGCTCATGACCATCAAAGTATGTTTGATCCTTTCTTACACATATACGCCCAAAATTGTAATCAAGCTACTAAAGCATTAGTATATGTGCTAAGTTTTACATATTGTGTTTACCAGTCTTAAAATTAAAACCCCAAGCGTTCAAGTAACTTGACAGAGCATAGTTCGAAAGAGGATGCTCTGGTTGAGCGGAAATCACATCGGCACCCTCGACGTCATTTTCCAACTCAAACAACTCGAGTACTTGTTGTCGAAGATGTTGACGGAGTGCAGGGATACTTTAAGGAATAAGAGCTTGACTTCGAAGCCAAGCAAGACATTTCCCCTTCACATCGGGATCACCAAGGATCGATCTTCTCTTCACATGCTTACCCTGCTGATGAAGTGGAATTTCACCAGTACTCAACAAAGTTTCAAACCACTGTCTAGTGACACAGCGGCGGTAAAACTTGGACGCGTGAGGCCAGTGCAAATTAACCGCACGCGTTGTTGCTCCAACAAATATTTCTCCTTCCAAAAGTTCGAGCATAACTTGTTTTGCCATAACATACCTTAAGAACTGGTTAACACCTTCTTGATATTGATTGGATGTACAATTTTTGAAAAAAACAATCTTAGACTCGAACAGGGGCAAGGCGTCACAAATCTTTTCCAAAGCAGCTTCATTGGGTCTTCTTGGTCTTTCAATTTTTTCAGGTTGAGCTACTGTAGTGACCTTGTAAGAGTAACAGAAAGAGATGTAAATATAGACTGAGTTCCATTTATTAGGTTATCCATATGTATATATGATATCTTAGAGTTACACACTCTTACAAGATTGTTATACTTGATTAATGCGTATTCGATTAAATATCAGACTATAGTAGCGCTCACTGGCACTAGTTCCTCAGACTATGAAATGGTGTTTCCCTTTGTTTGATCCAATAGTCTAAAAAAGTGTTTGACCAAATTGGGATGAAGTGTAAGTTTGATATGGGCTTCGTGAATAATATGCGCGCTACTATCATCAATGCTAAAAAGTTGATATGCAAACATTTTATGAGTTCCAGGCTTGATAAAGAATATCTTCGGTAACTGCTGGATTAGTGAAAATCCAGATGGCTGAGAGAGAGGGTTGTTGATCTGAAGGATAGTCAGGTTTCTTGGGATAGAATCGACAGCTTGGAAGATAGTGTTAGATAGGTTGTAGTGGTTGGTGATAGAAGTAGATTAATATTATGGGAACAGTAGTGATAAAAGATGGTGTGGTATATAGTCATAATATGATCACAGTTCAGATTTGAGGAGAGTGTACACGTCTAGTGGGCAAGCAGTCTTGGGACCATAACTCCTCTAATAGGGGTTGTAACCAACACCACTGAGACACCCTTAGTTGAATGCCAAAGTCCAAGATACCTACTCCTCCTAGTTGGTAGAGTCGACAACTTGAGTTCTGAAAACATTCGAAATATAAGGGATTAGTATACAACCGGTTGAATTTCGGTGATCTGAGGTTTAGTCGTGGGGAGTAACCGAATAACATGCTACAATGTCGAATAATGTAAGGAAATTAGAACGGTAGCTCGTTCACGGATTGACAGTTATCGTTGTTTGTGGATGTTGCATGCATCATGATCAAGTTGATTAATTGAAAAACAGAGTTGAAAATCTAGACAATGTAGTGAAACTGTGGAGTAATGGGAGTGCCACCTAGTAATGTGTTGGTTTAACAAGAATTATTTCCAAGCCTTAGAGCGTTTGATATTCTTGTTACAGTGCAAAAAAAATAATAAAAAAAAAAAAAAAAAAATGCGCAGCAGCCAGAAGTCATGTTACACGCATGAGAAAAAAAAAAGGTTAATCTTGCATGAAATCAATTTTTAATTGGTTAAAAAAGTTTATATTTTTTCATTTTCATTTAATATTAAAAAAACCAAGACCGCTTGCGCCCCTACGTTCTTGGAAAAATGGTGACCACCCTTCCCACAAAGTGGAAATCCATCGAATAGGACGACTGACAGTTGATATCGATGGTTATACCGCGTACTCCGGAAAGATCAGCGAGAGCAACCCCAAAGAAATCGTTTGCCAGAAGACATTTTTTTGTGAAGAGAAAAAAAAAAAAGAAAAAAAAACTCGTCGAGTGAAAAAAATGTGTCCCTTTTATACCTTTTTTTTTGTGTGGATCGAATTCATCAGTTACACATAAAAATTTTGGGACTTTCATCTTGACATCATTTGTTTACACATCAAGATACTACACTATTGGCTCATGAATCGAAATTTATTTTGGCTTACCAAATTTGGTGCATTCACGTATATTTTGTATTATAAAACGAGTATGTGACTGCTCTCTTTTGATGCGCCCATTTTTTTAAAAAAGCGCGTCAATGATTTTGGGAAATGGTATTGGTACGGGCAAAAAAAAGTAGGCAGCAGAATAAAAAAAAGTTATACAGTTACGCGCAATAAAGTTACAGATGGTCTATCAACTTCAATTCATATTAATCAGATAAAACATTATTAACTGTGACTCTGTATGCGAGATGGAGTAGATCTCTTTTTTAAAACTCAATAGGGCAGGTGGCGCGCGCGCACAGTCTACAGTTTGGAGCGCCTTCCATATTAAGGTCTTTCATTATACTTCTTGGAATAACATGAACTACAGTAAAAAAAAAAATCTTCCCAAAACGTAGTGAAAACTGTCAGTAGAACAGTTATTTGAAGGCACTACTTGATCATTCCTATTCATTACCCATTAAAAGCTACATGGTGTGTTTACAATTTAAAAAAAAAGGGGATTCGTAGAGTCAAGTAATCACAAAGTCTCTAGATAAATTTTATTTCTTTGTAAAAAAAAAAAATATGTATATGTGATCAGAAATAACTTTCCTCGTCAATCATAGCACATCACACACTGACGTCTTGCTATAAAACGAGTACTTCTTGCAACACCCACTGTTTATTTTCAAATTTCTTCACCTCCAGACACGGACTGGACTGAGAGTGCTTCCAGTTTGCATCGTCTTCTCAACAAGATCCCGATGATTTGCTTCTGACTTTCGGTTAACGTGGTACGTCTTGCAGTTAGTACTGATAGGATGTGTGTCGTCAAAGCAATCCAGCGTTTTTTCCACGTCCTTTATATCCATCTTGAGGTGGATAACGGCTGTACACCCCCATTTTACCTGTCTTTTGGTTGGGTCTCTTAAGTACACGCTCATCAACATTACCGCCTTCTATTATCCTCCGTGTTGATACTATTACAAAACCATCATAGTCAAAGCATACACACTTTCCGCATTTCTAGTACAATCGTAATGTCCAAACCAGTTTTATGTCGCTTTATTGCCTATGGAAGCCTTAGGTGGAAAGTTCTTCTTGCTAACAACAGCCTTGATGGCATCACCATTGTCAGTCTTATATGTGTCCTTTACTTCTTCAGCATTACTGAGCGATCTATAGTCAAACTTGTTCATGAGACCTTTTGACAAGTGAGCCTCATTTTGATCTTTGAAGGTGTAATTACCAAACGTTTGCTCGAAGCCATCGTTATTGCTTCCCTCTTCGTTAAGCTCGAGCAGAAGTGCCTGAATAAGCAACACATTGTCCTAGATGTCTTATTCTGTCATTCCGTATGATGTCTTGAATAAAAAACCTGTTTGTGAAAAAAAAAGAAGCTCTGTCCTGCAAAAGTGGATGTCGAAACCGAAAAGAAAACCCCGATCGCATTCTGCTCAGTGAAAAATTCACAGACTCATAGCCCATTTTATTAATTTGCATGTGGAGAATCATTAGAACTACTGCCTACTAGAAGTCCATCATGCACGAAGATTTATTCAAGCCTTTTACTTTTTATAAGAATCAGAGGATAACAGATCTTTTGGCTGACTTAATAATAATCTGAAAGGATAAGCTGTCCCACAGGTCAAACAGATCTACGGCCTACTGGAAAAGAGATAGTACAATCATACCCACTGAAACGTTTCATGGTAATCTGCGTCCAAAACAATGCTAAGCCATTTATATTTTTTTTGTATGTAAACCCGCAATTTTCGCTGTTTTTCTTCTTTATCTCTTCAAATTGACCACGACAAGTAAAGACATGTTTGATTCGAAAAAAGCTGAGCGAGCAATACCGATAGCGCACTGTACTTTAAGTAATTAAACTGTCGTGTAAAAGTAGCCTTTGATACGTACGAATTCCAAAAAAAACATTAGGGGGATTCATTAACTATCTCATCTGTGACGATACCAATATCATCAGTAAAGGATCTCGAATTGAGAGTAAGATTAATATTGCTTGTAGTCTTTTTATTCTTATTAAAAGTGAATCCTTCTTTCATCTCTGAAAGAAAAAGGTGTATTTATAGTTTTTTGAAGCGTGAGTAAACTTATGGGCTATTTGGTGTTCAGCTGGTATTGTTGGTTGTATTTACCAATGACTGATGAGCCTTATCAGTGTAGCCAATCTATTATTCGAAATGGAATCTTCCATTGGGATATGTACATATAACTCGGGATATTTTATATGTTATTATTTTTTATGAGTGTTATGATATTATGCACCTGTCGATTAAGAATCGATGGAATGATCTTATATGCGATTTTATATGTTAAATAGTGCAATTTTCATACAGCTCGGATTCTCTTGTAACACTGTAAACTCAGGTCAGTTTTTTTTTTAATTAATAAACTTTATCTTGTTTTCGAAATGTTGTCTGAAAGAATGATTTCTACTTACATAAGCATTAGTTGCAGAAAATACGTGCTTGTTTTGAAACCTATTGTATATAAAGTTATCCGTATAATCATACAGCATTTGTTTTGGAATACGTTATATTTATATGATAAAAAAATTACAGACTATGCATAGAATGGGCAACAAATATAACAACGATTGGTTGTTGTGCAATATATATAAAAGATTTGTATCTTTTACGGAGAGAAGTGGCCAAAAGCTTAACAACTCTTGTACGTTTGTTTAATGATTAAAGACAATTAAGAAGTAATCTGAACAAGTATTTAACGAAAAGCAGAGGTCAGCTATTTTTTTAGACTGTAAAAGGTATATGATTTGGTACAAATTAATATCAAATTTCCCCGCCACGAATTGTCACTTTTAATATTGCACCCTACCCGGGATGTTAAATAGCCGGTTGGATAATCTAGTAAAAATGATCAAAGGAGAATTAAAAAATATAGAAAAAACCCGTGCTGCATTAGGACATTTCGTGTTACGTGAATTCTGGGGAAATAAACTTTGGAAATAAAAGTACTTTAATGGCCGAATCATAATCGTATGGAAATGATTTATAAAGATCAGGTGAATTTTATGGATTATCCTACCCATCAGAGTTAGGTTTGAAAGAAAAATTTTCAAAGGAGTTGTGAAATCTTATTTTTACATAACAAAAAATATCGTGACACTGAAGACAAAGGTTGCTCAATCAATAAAGCAAATCATTTGTATGAAGAATATGATATTTACTTCATCAGGGAAATCATTTTATTTAAATTGCTACATGCAAGTAAACAACTTGGGAGTAAGAAGCTCAGAATGCATGAAACGAGTTGATTTCGGCTTAATAAATCAGTATCATGGTTCCTTGAATTTATGTTCCCTGGTCCATTTGGGACATTACAAAAATTAGTATCACACAAATAGAATGGTTTTTTGAATTAACGGTAATTCTTCTTTTCCATTATTTTTCGGAGCATCCATCGTTTTTCTTATAATAAGGACTGGAAAATCTATGCCCTGAGAAATAGGCACTTCAATATTACAGAGAAGAATTACACGCATATTCATTTGTCTGGAAAAAAAAAATATTTAAAGAACGAAACTTTACTCCATAAAGAGAAATATCTCCACTCGTGTTACCATTACGTAAACTGCAAAATGACGGCATATAAAACAAGTTCAAATACGAAAATTTTCCGCTTTTCCCGTTCTTTCTTTTCTTCCCAGTTACTTACCAAAACAAAAACAAAAAATGTCTGTCTCTAAATTAACCGTTGCTCCAGGTGTTGACCAATATACCTTGATTAATACGAACAAGACCTTGGCTGTCATGATCTTGACTTATGGCGCTACTATTTCTCATATCTTAACCCCTGATAAGACCGGTACTATCCGTGATGTCTGTCTTGGTTTCGATAGTTTTGAATCCTACAAGAACCCAGCCAACCCCTACTTTGGTGCCGTTGTAGGTCGTTTTGCCAACCGTATCGGTCAAGGTAAGTTCTCCATCGATGGTCAAGAATATAACATTGCTGTCAACAATGGTCCCAACACCTTGCATGGTGGTCTTGACGGTTTTGATAAGCGCATTTGGACCGCCACCATTGTTTCTGAATCTCCCCCATCTGTTCGTCTTGAACTCGTCTCCCCCGATGGTGATCAAGGTTACCCTGGTACTTTAACCACACAACTTACTTACACTGTTAATGATCAAGATGAACTTTCACTCGAATATCGTGCTACCACAGATAAAGATACAGTAGTCAACTTGACAAACCATTGTTACTTTAATTTGTCGGGTATGGAGTTAAACCCTAACGTATTGGATCACCGCGTCACTATGACAGATGAGGTAAAGGCTGTTTTGGAATGTGACGACAATTGTTTACCTACCGGAAAGGTTCTCAGCTGGTCTGAAGCACCTTGGATGAATTTCTCTGTAAGTAGTATTTTTGTTACGTATCAAGGAATTAATTTTATTAACACGTTTTCTATAAAGGGTGAAAATGCTGGTAAACCTATCGGTGCTCGTCTTGAACACCTTCAAAGTACCCACGGTTATGACCACCCTTATGTGATTCATAATGAGTACAAGACAGACACAGCAGATTTACCTCTTCGTGAAGCTGTGACTGTGTACTCTCCTGATACTGGAATCGAGTTGGATTTCTCTACCACGGAGCCTGCTTTCCAATTTTACACTGGTGGCTGGATCTCTGATAAGTTGACTGCTAAGAAAGCACAAGGTGAGGTCAAGATTGGTCGTAGCTCTGGATTCTGTCTTGAAGCTTCTCGTAACCCTGATGCCCCTAATAAGCCTGAATGGCGTAGCTCTGTCTTGCTTCAAAAGGGTGGTGTTTACTCTCAAAAAACTGTTTATGCTTTCCATGCTCGTGTGGATTAAGTTTTCTTTTTTTTTTCTTTTCTTTTTGCATACAAATAAATTTCCCATTGCATGAACTATCAAGTTTATTTTTAGTGCCACAACAACAGATGATTTATTCATCAAAAAAATTGTATCTGAGAAAAGGAGCCGTAAAAAGTCTACCAGTGATAGCCATAAAGAGTAATTGAAGTGCAATCCATTTGTATTTTTTCTTGCCTTGTCGCTCTTCTTTCAAAGCGCCTTGACGTAATGTGACTTCAATCATCACCGCTACCCCTTGAAGCGTGAAAAATGCAAAGTTCTCCAGTGTGATTCTTCTGCATGCACTCATAATAATCAATTCATGAAACAATCCGCTAATCATAAATGAAAGTAGGCCACGTATAGATCGACTCGACCAGTATGAAGATGAGCTTTTCTTTGCTATTCCTTTCTTTGTTTGTGTTCCGCTTGAAAATACTTGTGTATGCAACAGGTTTCGAACCACTTTATTCCATCTCTTGCTGTACGCATCAAAATAAAAGCAATGTTAATAAAGATCATTATCCCCCTTTCCCTTTTCAACTGTTTAAACATACCTCCAAAAGTCTCTTGGGCTCGTAGCAAGAATAGGCGAATCAAAAAGATCCACCATATTCCATGCAAATAAAGTCTGTTCCAATCCCATAAAAATATCCACAGCACCCAATAAGCAATAGGCCTTGATCCCAAATAATATCGTATAAATCAAGCTCATAGGATGTAGCCAAGCATATTCCAACGCATCATCCGGATGCACAGGTAACAATGGATTAATAAACATTCGCATCCATATCAGTTTAAATACACCCAATGACACTTTGGCTACACCTTTGTATCGAATTTTTGCTTTGTCTGTATCTTTATCGTCTTGGATGGTCACCTTGAATAGATCGTACACGCATTTTTTGAAGGTCAGTGTGTCTGTGGGCATATGCGCAGCATAAGAGGCGATAAACCACGGCCCTGCAGCGAACAGAATATTGCATGGAGGGTGGTTGGATATAAATATCATGGGTAAAATGATATGCATGAGGGCCATGCCGATGCGTAGTTGGGTGGCGGAAATGTATTTTCGTAAGTAACGTTCATTACTCAGTAGACTATAATCGAGACCAAGTACCACGGCGTACAATGTGATGAGTGTAGTTGCTGGAAGGATAATAGCTGGAGGTAAAGCAATGTCTACCCATGGTGGTCTGGTATGATCAACATAATACATTTAAAGAAAAAGAAATTGAGCCAAAAATAAAAAATAAAACTCTCCCTTTTTTTTCAAAAAAATCTGCATTCATCATCGGAAGTGTCACATTTACGCCTTTTTAAAAGATTACAAGCTCAGTTGCAGCCCAGGTTACAATTTTCATACTTGAAGCAATTACACTGCGAAAAAGGGACACACAGGCTTTTGACCTTCCTTTTTTTTCATGACCTCCAAGTTGTTAGATATCAGCCTGCCAAAGCCCATTGTACTTCCCACAGCTCAACTCACCGGGATGTATGCGTGTATGTTGGGCATTGATTATATCCTACTTCGAAACCAAAAAAAACTACTCATCTCCAAACACACTTTACGTCTGGGCATGACGGTGGTTCATGCCATTGTACCTTTAGCCATAGTCTCACCTTTGCTCCCCAATAACGTTACCTTTGCAGCCGTACCTTGGTTCCTCGCCTCGTATAGTGCTTATTTACCTACCGAGAACTTTACATGGACAGGATGGTTAAAGGCACTTTACGGTACCATGGTAGATCGATCGGACCCCCGACGTAATAAACACGCCCAAGGTTTAGTAAAAGCCTTGCGAGGTGTGACAAAGTTAGCGGTGTTATACTTTGGTGTAGAACCATTGTTACCTACAATGCCTGATGCCATGTTAGCATATCCATGGTTTAGCAAAGAAAGTTTGACAGATACTTTTTTGTTTGGGTTAAAAGCTTATTTAATTTTGGGTGCGGTGGACGTGACTACGGGGTTGGCACAGGCTATGACTGGATGGTGCATGGTGGATATGTTTGATTCTCCATTATTAGCAACCAGGTATGAGTGTACCTGTCTTCCTCTCTCTCTCTTTTTTTTTTTTTTTTTTTTTTTTTTTTTTTTTTTTTTTTTTTTTTTTTTTTTTTTTGTTGGATTCTAACCCCTTTTTTGAATTAGTCCTAGAGATTTTTGGAGGTAAGATACAAAATCGGTTGTCATAAGAACTGGAAAACACAATAAAACTAAACATTGCGAATCTAGTCGTCGATGGAATAAGACAGTCCGTAATTTATTACATAGTCTTGTCTTCACACCATCTTTAGATGTAGACAAAAAGACAGTTGAAAAGAAGCAAGGATTCTTCTCTACACAAATGGGACGTGGACTTTTATCCTTCATAGTGAGTGGTGCCTTTCATGAACTCATCATCTGCAGTGTCTGCCGTAAACTGACACTGGAAAACTTTTGCTTTTTCACGTTACATGGTCTCGCTTGTATGGTCGACCGATTCAACCCAAAGAAAGAACCTCAGGGTTTGGAAAGAGTGGGTCGTATCATGGCCCAATTGAGTTTCATGGTCGTGACAGGCCGTTTATTTTTGGCTCCCTTTCTTCGAACTAGATTTACAGAGATATTACCCATCACCCATCAAATTTATTGATTGATTTATAATAATAATAAAAGTTTTAAATGGCTACGGTTTCTTTCTTGAGCCATGCTACGGTCAATGCATTATCAGCAACAAGAGGACTCAACTTAGTCCAACATTCTTCGTGATAAGCATTAATCCATTGAATTTCAGAGGGACTTAAAAGATCCTTATCGATCAATCCAAGTCCAATAGGTGCAATGGTAACATGTTCAAAACCCAAGTAGCCACGACCTCCAAAGTTATGAGGTGTCTCTGCCTTCTTGACCAAAATGACATTCTCAATACGGATACCAAATTTACCATCTTCATAATAACCAGGCTCGTCTGTCACCGTCATGCCCACTGCCAAGGGAGTGTCGTTATAATTAACACGGATACCAATTCCATGAGGTCCTTCATGAACATTTAAGAAACAACCGACACCATGACCAGTACCATGCAAGAAATTTAAACCATCTTTCCAAAGTGCTTGACGAGCAAAAGGGTCTAATAAATAGCCCGTAGTACCTTGGGGGAAAACAGCTTCATCAATGGCGATATGACCTTGCAAGACACGGGTAAAGCAACGTTTTTCATATGCGGTAGGTGTACCAAAATGGAAAGTACGTGTGACATCGGTGGTACCATCCAAGTACTGTCCTCCAGAATCACATAAGTAAATTTGACTAGGATCGATGATTTTACAAGCACCCTTTTCTGGCTTGTAATGAATGATAGCACCATTGGATCCTGTGGAAGAAATAGTGGCAAAGGAAAGCCCGACAAAATGATCTTGTTCTGCACGAAATTGTTCCAGACGATCAGCTGCATCCACTTCATCTAATTGCTCACCGGCCAACAATTTATTTTCGAGCCATGCAAAGTAATGGACAAGTGCAGCGCCGTCACGAAGATGACATGCACGCATACCATCTAATTCGGCGGGGGTTTTGATAGCTTTGGCATCAGTGATATAAGAACGTTCTTCTACCACGTTGGATTCTCCTACAGCCACTTCCACAGCTAAACTGGTTTTGTTGTTCACTAATAACTTTTTACCATTCAATTGCAATTCTTTTAAATCTGTGAAAAAATGAGCATAAGGCTTGGTGGTGACGTGGGCAGCAGCAAGATGAGCATTCACTTCTTCTGTCAATTTATCCAAATCCAGGTACAGGATGGCCTCGGATTCAGAGACAATGGCATAAGCGAAAAAAACAGGATTACATTCGATATCCGAACCTCTCATATTAAATAACCAAGCAATTTCATCCAGTGCAGAAACAACAGTACCTGCCGCCTTTTTTTCTTGAAGATGACGATGTACATCCTTTAATTTATCCTCCGTAGATTTACCTTTCATGATTAAAAAATATTTTTTAAGCTTGTTGCCTTTTATGGAAATTGTTGACTATTTTAAACAACGTACCTGCGTACTCAACGGGTTGCACAAACACTTTGTCCTTAGGTGCCTCGGGTCTATCTTTACCCCAAGCGAGGTCAATAAGATTTTCATGGATAGGAACAAGAGATGAACCCAAATGTTGCAATTCAAGTGTCAGTTGGTGCGCATCAGCTATGAGAGGACGGTTATAGTTTATCATTTGCCTACTTTTTTTTTGTTCTTTGATTAGTTACCAGCATTGATGAGGGTAGGATCCAAGCCAATACGCGAGCCAGAAGGAAGATTCTAGAGTAGAGGTACAATAAGAAATAAATAATTACAAAAAGAGGAAAAAAGAAACATACATTGATGAGATATTCTTGCCAGGTAGGTACACCGGGAAGTCCACCCTTCATTAAAGTCCAATTGTTATCCAATTGTTGAGAGGCTTGTAAAAAGTATCGACCATCCGTGAACAAGGCGGCTTCGGTGGTAGTGATAATGGCGAAACCTAAAAGAAAAAAAAAAGTGTGAGAAAAAAAACACAAGTTTCATTGGGAGAAGTAAATTCTATACCAGCAGAACCAGTGAAGCCGGAAATCCAGTGACGACGCTTATCACATTCAGCGATATATTCACTCTATGATGAATAATATGAGTTAATTACTACGATAAAATGTATGTGTATATAATTACCTGGTGAGCATCCTCAGAGGGAGCAAGACTAAGAGATATTGAAAATTTAGTGAAGTGGGATAGGGTATTAATAAGAAGAAATTTACAAGACATCAACATTGTGTGCTTCCATTTGGGCACGAAGACTGGCTAAGCGATCTGAAGTAACTGTCACCATTTTTAATTTTATTGTATATGATAAGAAGAAAGAAAGATTAAAAAAAGAAAAAAAAAAGTTGTGCCCCTTTATACAAACCCACACAAAAAAGAGCCGACGTCATTATTTTTATGTGTGCAACAGTTTTTTTTTGGGTGAAAAGCAATTTTTATTTACCGACCACAATCTCTTATTCTCTCTTTCTTTCTCTCTCTCTCTCTTTCTCTCTCCCTCTCTCTTTATTAATTGATGGAAGAAAATATTGTCATGGAGGAAAGTAATAGAATCCAAACCAGAAGATCGAGTCGTTCTACCCGCTCAGCCTCTCCAGTCATGGCAGTGACGGTCACGACGGCGGAAGAAGTGAGTTCTCCTGTTTCTTCTGTGGGGGAAGGGACTATTAGTACGACACTTAATGAGGGCCGTGTTACGCGGTCTCAATCTGTAGAATCCAGTGGTTATGAAACAGCAGACTCTAGAAAACGAAAGCGAAAGGCTAAAACTACAAACTCTCAACATAAAAAGAGAGCCGACTCCTATCAACCTTCCAGTCACACTCTTAAAAGCGTCAACAATAACAATAATCCTGCTGCTCTCTCCACCTCTTCTAAGCAATCTACCGGTACCGGCGGCGAAGATATTGAGCGTGAAACTCGAACTTCCACGCAGAGAGTATCTAAAGAGGCCAGAGATGCAAAGAAAGCACAAAGAGACATTATCATTCGAGAGAGGTAAAAAAAAAAAAAAATTAACTATGATGTATTGTGCTCTATCTAATCATCTTTTCTCCCTTTGTATAGGCTCAATGAATTAGATAAACTGGAGAAGGCTGTTAAGGACGGATCGCACTCTGAATATCACAAATTGCTCTCTGATATTGAGCAAAAAAGAACAAAAATGTTATTTGTAGCTGAAATGCGTCGATCTCTTGCAGAAGGAAATGTAGTGAATTTCTTCAATGCTCAAAAGAATGCAGCCTATTCACAATACTATGTACGTTTTGTCACACCTAACAAAAAAACTTTTTTTTTTATAACGCTATTTTCTACAGTGGGACAAATTAGCTCTCCGAAGATCCATGATTCAACATGTGCAACATAAAATTAATACATTGGAGCAAGAATATTACTCTAATCATGTGCAAAGTAAGTAATTTATATGGCAATTATTTGTCCAAATTACTCACGTCTTCTTCTTTATTAGGCTCCTTGGATGACGAACACTTGTCCGAATGGGTTCCACCCGATAGGCCCTCCATGATTAATATCCTTTTTAATATCACATAATTTATATAGATTTTTTTTTTTTACTAATACGTTATGTATCCTTAACAACCTTCCACGTTCTTTAACTCTAGGTCTGACGGAACAAGAAGCTGAAAATGACGTAGAATGGGCTAAACAAGATCCACATGAAGAAGAGAACCAACACCATCCTTCATACCCTTCTCAAGCACAACATACTTCACCTCCTTCTTATTACCATTCATCTCCACCACCCTCAACACAAGCACACACTCACTCACACGCTCACGGCCACGCGCATACACAAGCACAAGTAACATCCATAGCATCCTCATCTTCTCAAGCACAGTCTACAAAAAACAAGCGTGAATCACCACCATTAGACATGTTGGCATCGCTGGCCGATCGTCAATACCACAAAGATTTCAAGGAGGAAACCACCGAAAAGTCATTTACTTTACCACCTTTGAACCCTTGGCGTTTTGATCAAAGACCTACTTTGCCGACTTGAACATCCGACAACTCCGATTAAACCAAACAAAAAAAAAAGGTTCATTTTGAAACTGTTTCAATGAAAAAAAATAAAAAAAAAAAATATGCAAAAAATGAAAAAAAAAAATACAAAAATATTATAAAGAAAAGTTTATTGCAGAAAAAAAATAAAGGGTAATAAAGCAATAGTAGTATGTTTAAGCAGAACGGTTAGCCTTTTCTAAAACAACCTCATAACAGACCTATTAAAATGAGGGTTAGACAACAATAACTAGGGTTTGATTACAAAAGACTTACTTCGGAGGCGTCAGTGCCTTGAACTTCGATAGCAATACCAACCAACTTTCTACGGAGAGCTTCTTTACTAGAAGCGTACAACATCTTTTGGCGAACCTTGGCGGTATCGGGAATCCTATAGGGTTATCTTAGTAATTAGGAAAAAAGGGGCGGGGGGGGGGGGGCTGGGGCGGGGTACGCGTATTTGGGAAACTTACCAAGAGTAAAAGGTGATCTTGTTTCTCTTACCATCTCCAGGTTTTTCATATTCAAAGTCATAGACAGCATAACGAGGTTCGTTATCAGGAAGTTGGCTAAGGAAGTCGTCATAGTCACCAGTCTCGGAAGACTTTTCAACAACAATTTCTTGGTTGTTGTCTATTACCAAAATTGTGTTAGATTTTCTTTTTTCTTGTATCTTTCCTTCAACTTTCACACACATCACACACACACACACACACATATATATATATATAGCACCCCAAACTCAAAAGAATAAACTTACCAGACAACTTGAAAATAAGATACTTGTAGCTCTTACGGAGCTTAAGTTCTTGATAAAGATCGAGACATTCACTGTTGACTGCTACACCAGAAGACTTAAAAATTCCACAAAAAAAAAGTTAGTATTCCCATCATCTTATTTTTTTTTTCTTAAAATGACAAAAAGAAACACTCGTTCCAAGTAAACACGCTTCTTACTTTGGTCTAAACCGAAGCAAACGTTCTTTTTGCCAAGAGAAACAATATAAATAAAACTTACCATTTTTAAAAAAGTTAATTATAAAAAAAAAGAAAAAAAAAATTAGAAAATTTAATTGATTTGTTGTATTTTTATAGTGTCTCTCAAAAGAATCTAAAAATTACGTCATATTATATCACGTGATCTTTTTTTATTATATATATATAAAGTTTTTTTTTTATGATTTTTTTTTTTTTTGTGGCAGTTTACACAACAGGACATGTATAGAACAGGACCCAAGTTTCAAAGCTCTTCTAAAAAAGCATCTACAACCACACAATGTCAAAAGTGTCTAGAGCATGGTCACTGGGTAAGCTTTCTTTTTTTCTTTCTGCTTTAATGATGGACTAATCAAAAAGAAAAACTTTTTTTAGACGTATGAATGTAAAAAAGAAAGAAGCTATAAAGTCAGGCCTACACGTACACAACAATTGAAAAAACCCATCAAATTATACGAACCTGAATTACCCAAAGAGTTGGGCGAGGGTCACGGCTTAGCAGATAGAATCCTTAAGAAGAAAGAAAAGGAACGTACTGGCAAAAGAAAGAGAGCAAGGTAAAAATTAGCTTGTTATTACTCTTTTGCTTTTTTTTTACTAACGCATTGTTTTAGATCTTATTCTTCAAGCAGCAGCAGTAGCGGTAGCAGCAGCAGTAGTAGTGGATCTTCCTCTGGTAGTGATAGTGGAAGTGATAGTGGTAGTGATAGTGATAGTTACAGCAGCAGTAGCAGCAATAGCAGTAACAGTAGCGGTGGTAGAAGGAGACACAGAGCTACACGTAGACGTAAATCCAGCAGCAGTAGTAGTAGTGATAGCGATAGCGGTAGCGACAGTGAGGTTGTAAAAAAGTATAAAGAAACTAAGCGTCGTCCAGATTGTAGTGAAAGACATTGAATAATAAAACAAATTTGCATTACAACTCGAGCAATTGGGACACCGATTTTAAAATGGTACACTTTCTTTGTATTCTTCACAATTTAACCATTAACGCTGATGTGGATAGCCGAACAGTTCCTGTTATATTGAACAGCAATAATGCATGGAATAACAACATTTCTGGTAATGATTTCATTCAAGCCTAGCTACTAGCTTCTGTGTCAAACATTTGACAAGTTCCTTTTGTGTGAAACCAGCGCTTTTTAAAGATTTCATCTTTTATTGACAATGTTATTGACATGTCTTCTTTGCCTCCATTTTACTGATTCATTGGTAACATTATTGACTGACCCATTACTTTCATGACTGAATATCACTTTTGAACATCGTGTTTTTGTTTCATTATATTCTAATATTCTTATCAACTCATATTATATTGCGAATTATATAATTTATACGAACATAGTTTTAACTTCAGATATTACTTCAGCACCATGTCCATCAGTAGTTAGTGAATCACAAAAAAGTGGTATGGAGCTGACGAGTATATATCATGGTAAAATCTTTAAAAAGCAGACTTCGATGCTATTTATCTTAAACTTGATATGTTTACATGCAACGGGCTGAACCTATTTAAAACCAAAGGCCTGCTGATGTTTTTATATCAGCATTGACATGGCCCTAGTCTAGTTTCTTCCAGGCTTTGTCAAAGGATGACGCTAATTTTATGAAATTGCCAGCAAACATCAACGTTCACAAAAGATGAATAATTAAGGTTGTAAACCTCTTGCACGAATGATTATGCCGCAGTCGAGCGTAAACACCAGTTGACATTGGACCTGTGTTTTGATTATGGAGCCTTTAATAAGGCTTTAGGAGAAGAGTGTATATTATTTCACAGAAAACATAAAGGCGATAGGAGTAAATTAAAAGTATTGTATTGCTTTCAAAAGAGGTGAAAAAAAGTTGGTGTGCCACACATACACACAGCTTGCGCGCTGCGCTGGATTCAAACACACTTTTTCAATTGGCTGGGTGACGTAATTTTTAGCTGGTGCGCTTGCGTGTCAATTGGGTAGGAAGGCCAAAAAGCAAAAACGCGCGTATAAATCCGTCCCTCTCTTTTTTTTTTCTTTTGTCTACAACACTAATTAAGTTTTTTATATTAAAATGAGTCGTGGTGCAGGTTACGATCGTCACATTACAATTTTCTCACCCGAGGGTAGATTATATCAAGTTGGTAAAGCATTCTTTTTTCATTCCCATGGCATTTTTCTTTCATTTTGCTTATCCATTACATCTTTTTTTTTTCTGTAGAGTATGCTTTCAAGGCCATTTCAAACAGTGGTATTACTTCTGTTGGTGTTCGTGGACGTGATGGTTGTGTTGTTGTAACTCAACGCAAGGTTCCTGTAAGTTTTTTTTATGTATCAGTAACAGTGCAGCAAGTTTTTGACTTTTATATATAGGACAAGTTATTGGATCCTTCAACTATTACTCACGTTTTCAAGTTGACACCCAAGATTGGTTGTGTCATGACCGGCATGATTGGTAAAAAGCATCTGTTTAGAAATTGAGCGAAAGAGAGAAACTCACGTACTGTATTGTTGTTTTTTTATAGCGGACGCTCGTTCTCAAGTGACTAGAGCTCGTCAAGAAGCAGCTGAATATCGTTACAAGTATGGTTATGAGATTCCTACGGATATGCTTGCTAAGCGTATTGCCACGATCAACCAAGTTTATACACAACAAGCTGCTATGAGACCCTATGGTGTTTGTAAGTATAATATGAAATTGGGAACGAAAGAGAAGTTGGAAAGGATTTAAGAAAAAACTAAACTGTATACAGCCATGATTTTGATTGGTCATGATGATGAGTTAGGACCTCAATTATACAAGTGTGATCCTGCTGGATACTATGTTGGTTATAAAGCCACTTCAGCTGGTGCCAAACAACAAGAATCATTGAATTATTTGGAAAAGAAGTTGAAGAAGAATCCCGAATTGAACATGGAAGATACCATTGAGGTAAAGAGAAAGTTGTGATTTATCTGTCCAATTAATTCTTATGCATATTACATATTGTAGCTTGCCATCACAACTTTATCTACCGTTTTAGCTGTTGATTTTAAGGCTGGTGAAATCGAAATTGGTATTGTTTCCAAGGAAGATACGGATTTCCGTACATTATCTACCGAAGAGATTGAAGATCATTTACAAAGAATTGTTGAAAAGGATTAAATTAAAATAATAAAAAAGTGTAAAGGAAAAAAAAAATGGCTGTTTTAGCTTTACCAATCATCACCGAGGGATTCTAACCCAAACAAAAGATGACGAAAGCAAATTTTTGACAACATTTTTTTTTTTTTTTTTTTTTTTTTTTTATAAAAAGGAAAAAGGCCTTGTTTTTGTATTTTCGTCTTTTTTTCTTTTTTTCTTTTTACAAAAGAGGAATAAAAAGAGATGAATTTTCAAAACTCGTATCCGAGAACAGGTAAACAAAATACAAAAACTGGTATTTGAAACACCTCTTCACTTCGCTGTACCAGTCTTTTTTGAAGGGGAAAAGTACTAATCTCTTTATTACAGCTCAATCGGATAGCAGTATGAACCAAAATAATCAGTCTACGAATACTAACAACAACAACAACAGTAACTACAACTACAACAACAACAATGGAACACAGTCAATGTCAATTGGGATGGAGGGCTTTAATAGTATCCCTGACACGTTGAATGCGCAACTAAGTGAAAAAGACAAACAGATCTATCAGAAAAATAACATGCGTCTACGAGAATTAGAAAAAGAACTACGTGTTTTTCATTCTTATGGTAATGCATGTGACGAGTTAATGTCATGGCTGAACGATGATCGTGCGTACAACCAAATAAACGAAGCTGCATTGTTGGGTTGTCTTACTGCCATCCATGAAAAATATGCAGAACACGGTCGTTGGTCTGGCACCCAGATATTGAGAACAGCAAATGAAAAAAGTGCGCGTCTGTCAGACAGGGCACGAGGTAAGTCATAATGGGAAGGACGGATACATATACCATTCTATTTCTTTCTTTTTATCATATCACCCTTTTTATATATATATATATATTTCGTTTGATATTGACATCTATTTTTTGTTTATGTAATAGTCATGATTAGAAACTACTTTCAGGAAGCAACAAATGCACAACAAAGAAGACAGAGTGAAAGTTCTATCGCCTCCAATAACTCTTCTTCTAATATGACCATACCAGGTTCTCCCACCAGTTTCAGATCCAATATCAATACTCCTCATTCCCCTACCGCTGCTAGTTTCTTTGCGGGAAACAGTACCTTTAACCAACTTGTCAAGAACCTCTTAGACGCCACCCAAAATCATTCCCCTAACCCTTCCCCTATGGCTTCTCCTGTCCAACAACACCAGAGAATGTCTCCCGTCCCACCTTCGGCCCCTGCTCTGGACCGAAACATCAATAATATGTTACATTTACAACCTGCGCAGCAAAAAAGAATACTTCAACAACAAAGGTATCAAAACCAGCAACAGCTACAGTTTCAACAACAACAGCTGGCTCAGCAAAATGCTATTAAACAACAACAGCAACTACAACAACAAAGCCACCAACACAAGTTGCATTTACAAATGAAGCAGCAGCAATTGATAAATATGCATCAACAGCAGTATCAACAGTTACAGCAACAGCAACAACAGCAACAGTTACAGCAACAACAATTGCAGCAGCAACAGCAGCAACAGCAATTGCAAAAACAGCAACAGCAACAGCAATTATTGCAGCAGCAACAACAACAACAGAAGCAGCTACAACAACAGCAACAGCAGCAGCAGCAGCAACATAAACATCACCAGCAGCAACAGCATCATCATCATCATCAAAATTTGCAACAGCAACGTATGCAACAATACTATACTCCTTTAGCATCGCAAACCCCGTATAATACAGCGGCTATACCTGCTGCGCCCGCCGCTATGACTATACCTGTTGCTCCTGCTGCTGCCGTGGCTTCGGCTGCCGCTAGTGCCGCTGCCGCTACTGTCGCTATACAAAATAGTGGGTCAAGGGCCTCCGCTGTACCAACTGCTCCTGCTTCCTTCAGTACTTCTTTCTGGACACAAGAGATGCAGCAACAAATGATGACTATATTGACTGGGAACCAAAGTGCACCTTCTGCATCTCCTACTACGGCTCCTGCTCATCTGCCCCCGTCTGCTCCTCCTGCGACTCCGACTGTCACTGCCGTTACCGTTATCAATGACCCAGTGTCCTATACAAGCTCCACTCATACCAGTCCAACAATCACTACAACACGAGCAGCACCACATACTGCGCCAGCTCACGGATCTATTACCATTGCGCATTCATCCGTCACACCCAGTGACAGCTCCAGAAATACTGTAAACAACAACAGCGATAAGAATAATCATAATACTAGTAGTAACAGTAGCAGTAATAGTAATAGTAGCAGTAATAGTAACAGTCACGACCATAACAACAACGCCACCAACGCCACCAACGCGACCAACACGAACACGAACAGCAATAGCAATAAAAGTAATGCATCACGGCCTCACAGCCAACTACAACAACAAGAATTACACTTGCCTTCATTACCACAAGCATCCCAACTTCATTTACCCGCTGGTGGTAAAAAACGCCAATTGGACAGTGAAAGGGATAGGGTTAAATTTAGATATACGCGTGAATATGTGATGAAACCGTTCCGATTAGTGCATGATCAAAAGGTAACGACAAAGAACTTTTATGTGTCTCGCAAGGACTTTGATCGATTGTGTCTGGATGAGGATATGTTCGTGGAAGAGGATCATAGGAAACATCCCATATCTTTGTTTTTCACCGCTTTCTATGCCAATTTACCAGAAATCAAATGTGATTGGCCGCAGAATTTAAGGGTTGAATTGAACGGAAAGGAATTGCACTTGGAAAAGGTAAGAGAGAGAGAGAGAGAGGTAGGAGGGGGGGGGGGGTTATTCATATTATTCACACTGGGGAAAAACCAAATTTTTGTTAGAAAACCAAAATACGAGGAAGTGGCAGTAACGCAACTTATAGTGGTAAAGATTATCCCTATAATATGACAAGGCTTCTTCGAATGGGAGATAATCAATTAAAAATACACCAATTGGGTTGTGCTTGTGTAAGTGTTTCCATCTATTTTTTTTATTTTATTTATATGCGTATACTGATAGGATATTAGTCGTATTATTTCTGTATACAAATCCATAAAAGATACAGTGAAAACTCATTCTTGGATCGTGTGAAGGGTACTACGATCAAGGAAGAGGTGACGGCAAAGATGATTGATAACATGTTGGGCAAATCTGTTGATGACGATGATATTGTGATTCTTCAAGAAAGTGTCAAAATGAATTTGAGATGCCCTGTTTCGTTGAAACGAATGAAGTTGCCAGTTCGTGGTATAGATTGTAAACACATTGATGTAAAGTAGAAAAAAGATAAGTGCAACTTTATTTTATCTAACCCTGCTATTTTTCTCTGTTTTAGTGTTTCGATTTGAGCCCATTCCAACATCTTAACATGTGTAGATTACCCACTTGGAATTGCCCTCATTGCAACAGTATGATATTACCGGATAAAGTTGCCAGGGATTTATTTACGGAAAAGTTATTGGAAACTTTACCAAACAATGTATCCGAGATCGAATTTAAGGAAGATCATGAGCATTACAAGGTCACTAAAGTGGATGATCCTGATACCGATAGCGAGGATGAGGATGAGGGAGATGATTTAACCAAGGATAAAAAAACGGAATCCGTTAAAAAGGAAGGATACGTGATACCATTAGGAGATGGAAATGTGATTGATCTAGTTAGTGATGATGAAGAAGAAGAAGAGAGAGATAGAAATAACCAAACAAAGAGAGCAAGAAAGTCATAAGTTACGTTCTTCTCTAGTCTTTTTTTTTTTCTTCTTCTTTCCTTCTTCTTGGTAAAATCAATAGTTTTTCGATACCCTTCTCTGACACACATTCTCTTATTGTAATTTACATTACAATTTCACAAAAAAAAAAATCTTTTAATAAAGAACTGTTCAAAGTATTTCAAAATAGGAATCCAATAATTTTGTACTGTTCATAAATAACTCGTCATCCACGGAAATTAACAATTGATGTGGATATATAAACAATGGTTTATAAGTTGTCTTTACAACAGGTTTTTCGTCTCCTTCTGATAATCCATCAAATCCAAACTCTTTTTCCTGTTTGTAATATTTTAGATTAATACCGCTTTTGTTAAATCTTATTTTTTTATGTACCGTTTCAATTAATGTTTGCTGCGAATTTCGCTGCGTAAATCTATACAAAATACGGAACCCTTCCACTTTTAAAAATGAAAATTTAGCAAAAAAAAGAATAAGCAAAAGACCAAACATACTTTGAATCACTCGATGATCTCGTTCGTCTTTATTCTTTTTGTTCAAGTCAGCACCTCCGTCAACAATCAAATTATTTATGACAACAGGATAAAGAGCGTCCAATACGAGTGCGTGCAAACCGTTTTCGTTATACCAATCGATTTTATCTTCTGCAACATAGAGGACCACACGCAAAGCCTTTTTACCGTTGTAAACTTCACTATTAAATAAAAATAACAACAACAACAAAAAAAGGAAACTTACTGTCGTGGCTGTAATAGCAAGATGCATGACATTACGAGTATGCTTTAATTTCATTCTGCCTTACAATAAAAGAAAAGCGGATAAGCAAAAAAAAAAAGGAAAAAAAATAAATAAATCCTTTTTGTTGTCTTTCTAATCTCTTTTACAGCATACTATGTCGAGACCAGGCACACCACAAAAGAATGATTCATCACTATTGATGCGGACAAGAAAGAGTCATCAAGACTTTCGAGTACTGGCCGCAGAAAGTTTAGCGAGGAATGAATCAGTATATACAACCGATCCGAGCTTTCAAGAAACCCATGGACTTTTAAGTCAAGTTATTGAAATGGGGGATGTCGACGACGGATACCACAACAAGCTCAAAGAACCACAAAAGTGGTACAAGAAAGTCTCAATGGTAAAACATGAACATTGATCAACAGTTGTTGCTTGTCTTAAAAAAAAACCATAGAAATACACTATAGGTATACTTTGTGGGCTTGGACTCTTCATTGGGTTGACAAAAATGGTTATGAATGAGCTAGAAAAGACCTTTTTGAACAAGAGTCATCTTTATTACAACGGTACAGATTATTTTGATGCCACTGTGATATACATATCCTTGGATGGGTTTCGAAATGATTACTTAGATCGAAAGGTCACTCCCAATATTCATTTGCTAGGTTTGACTTCACCTTTATTTTATGCATAATTTTTTTTTTAATCTAAATACTCTCTTTCATTTTAGCGGAGCAAGGAATTCGCGCTGAATACATGAACCCTTCTTTCCCTGTAAGCTATTCTCTTTTATTTCTAAAGAAGAAAAAAAACATTTTGCTTACACGATATAGTCCATCACATTTCCAAATCATTGGACTCTAGTCACAGGATTGTATCCTGAAGCACATGGCATCGTTGCCAACGAATTTTACGATCCAATTCTCGGTGAACAATTCATTCATAAAAACGCCTCCATCAGTGGCGATCCTAAATGGTGGGGCGGCGAACCAATTTGGATTACTAGTAAAAATCAGGGCAAGAAATCGGCCGTCATCATGTGGCCTGGATCCAATGTCCCCATCCATGGTGTATCTCCAGACTATTACGTACCTTATACAAGAGAAACCACGGCTATTGATAAAATGGATATCACTTTGGGTTGGCTGGATTTACCCATCGGACAAAGACCTCAATCTATCTCGATTTATATCCCTCAAATTGATCAAAAAGGTCACGGTGGTGGACCAGAAGGCAAACAGGTAAGAGAGCTTACCTATTTAATCGTTCCAAAACTAAATCATTTTGCATCTTTCTTACAGCTAAATTCGGTATTGTCGGCAATGGATGATGCAGTGGGACATTTAATGGATGGTTTGGCACAGAGAAATTTAGAAAAACATGTTCACTTAGTTGTTGTAAGTGATCATGGTATGGCTCAATCGGATCGATCCAGACTTATTTTCTATGATCAAATTCTTTCAGCTGAATCACAATCTTTTATACGTGAAAGAGAAGCCTGGCCTTTGCTAGGTATTCGACCCAAAGACGATGCGCCTGATTACGCCATTGATCAAATTTACAATGAAATCATACAATACATGAAGCAACTACCAGAAGAAGATAGACATTTCCAAGTGTATAAGAGAGAAGAGATGCCTGCTCGTTTTCATTACGATGCTACAGAGCGTGTAGCCCCTATCGTCATGATTCCGGATGTAGGATATATTATCATGCGTAGTACAGATTACAACACAGTGACAGGGAAATACGGACCCAATGGGGTGCATGGCTATGATAATATGGCGTTGGAGATGCGAGCTATTTTTGCAGCAAGAGGACCTGGTATTGATCGATACTATTCACATGGCACTGTGGTGGATCCATTTTATAATACAGAGATGTATCGTTTCTTAACGACTCTGTTGGAATTAGATCCTGCGCCAAATAATTCTACTTTAAATGGTATCTTTAAAGTACATGAAGATAGACTACCCTAGACACAATACTATACCTTTTTCTTATTTGCTATGAACAAAATAGGCAATAAGATTTTCTGTTTATAAACACTGTATCCACCAATGATATTTTTTTTTCCTCTGTTTTTTTTTTGTTTGTTTATAATGTAATATTATCTCAATGTATGTATGCACATTTATATCTTATCGCCGCTATGCTTATTCCTCTATTCTTATTAATTCAGTGTGTGATGAAAATCCATTCTATTCAGCATGATTTTTTAATCTATGCGAATAGTTTATGCCTAACCAAGCGTCAGGGACTGAGCCCCCTTTGACACATAAACGCTTTTTTCCGTCACACATGCAGAATAATCTTGCATAGACTTTTTAAGTGCAAGGGATTATCGCATTGAAGCTTGAGCCTTTAAAGAATACTATAAAAAAAACTTTCATCAAAAGGAATAGAGGAAGAAGAAATGGTGACATATAATACGGTGTGTTTATTTGTCATAGTGACAGGGATTAAATAACACAAAAGTCTTCATGACAGATAACAGATTGTGGATCACCCTACAAACTGCAAATGTTTACCATTGCATTTTTTTTTTTTTTCAAATAAGGGATATGGTCAATAACCATGACTTAATCAAAGTGATGCATACTCTTTTATTATTAATAATTATTTTGCTCAATTTATCATTGAGAAAGTGATATCAATTACTCCACTACCATGAAATTAAATAGATAGTAATCACACAAAAATCTGTATGATGCTAATCTATTAACGGTATCGCCGGGGTTTGTTTTCTAACCTTCTTTATTTAAAGTTTTTTTTTATAGAGATATGCATTATTCTCTGTTTATCCAAAATATGCACTATGCAACTCAAAAGAAACAAATAGACACATTGAGATTTTAAAAGTGTTGTCACATACAAAAATGAAATCAAACCAATTCACTATAAAAGGCCTATCCCATTTACTCCAATTCTCAAAATATTATCTTTTCTTTTCTACACAAGTTAAAACATTATTTCAACAATGCGCGCCTCTACTTTATGTTTCATTGCTCTTGCCTGTTTGATGACTCAATTCACTCAAGCCTTACCTGTCAACTCGAAGAGAGAAATAGAAGTTGGTTCTGCTAATACCAAAAATGGTCTCGATTCTTCCTCTGCTGCTGGTACTGGCATTGAAGCCCCCGGGTCGGATGCTAAAGCTCTCGCTGCTACTGCTGCCTCAAAGGATAAAGCTATTGCTGTTGCTGCTGCTGATTCCAATGGTACCGGGCCTGAATTTGCCCAAAGTAAGGCAGTTGATAAACATATTGGACCCGTTGATCTCGCTGCTGCTGCTGCTCTTGCTGGTGCCGCAGACAATAAGAAGCCTGGTGCCGCTGTTGTTGGCGCTCTTGCCGGTGGTGCTGGTGTCGATGGTATTGTTACTGTTACCGGTGCCGCTACAAACGGTAAAACTGTTGGACAAGGTGGTGCTGGGGAAGGTCTTGGTGGTGCAGGATCTGCTACTGTCGCTAATCTGGGTACACTTGCAATTGCCAAGTCTGGCGACATTGAATATACTCGCCCAGGAGCTAATTCTTCTATTTAAGCTTTTTTCATGCTAAAAGACAAAAAGATAATTATAATAATCTGGCATTGCCGGATAGAGATATATTGTATTTGGAATAATTTAATCCAATAATAAATAAAAACCCGAGTTCCTTCATTTCAAAAAAAAAAAAAAAAAAAAAAAAAAAAAATCATTTAAATATGTGTTTAGATTTTCGTTTTTATTATTGTATACTTAATATCTCAACTTCCATGATTATCTGGTCAACTAACATGCACACAGTACTTTTAATGATTTGGTGTGATGTGTTATCCCAAATATGTACTTAAGGATGTACAACATTAAGATTCTGGAGTAAATATATTTACCAGAAAAGTCCTTTTTTAGTATATTGTAACTACTCTCTGCGGCTGCTACAAGAAAATGTTCTAAATAAGCTTAAAAATATGATATAAATTAAAATAATACTTAGGCGGATAACATTATGTCCATGCTTTATTAGTTAATCTTAAAGTACATAGTTTTAATTTATATATTCATCGAGTGAGTCTTTTTATAACGCAGGCTGACGTGTGGTAGTAGTAGTTTCTGGTGTCTGTGGTTGTGTTTGGCTGCTATTACTATCAGGAGCTTCATCGGTATTGGTAGCAATGTCTCGAGACGTACTTGATGTATGTTCTGCTTGTAATTCAGAAAGGTTTGGAACTATAACTTTTGAATAAGGTGGAGGAACAGGCAATTCGTAGTAGGAAGGTAACATTTCTTGACTACCGTATCGATAGTGCTCATCAGCTGACCGTGTAACAGCCCCTCCTCTGCCCAAACGTTGCTGATAATCTTCTTCTCTTTGTCTTATCGAATCGGTCAGTGGTATTGATGGTAACTGTTCAATTGGGGTCGGTTTTGCGAAAAACCAGAAGGTTACCCAAGTTACTCCTACAGCGCAAAGCAGAAATGATGCTGCGTTATGCATACCTAAATATGTAAAAAAAAAGACATGAATGAGGAAGGAATAAAGATTCTTTTTGTGGGTAAATATTTACGTACTAAGATATTTTCCTTCTTCTTTAAAGAATATCCCATCTTTTTCTCGTAATGTTAATGTAGCTATTAACATTCCCAAAATCAAAAGAGCAATTATTTTCACTTTGGCAACACTGACTGTATTGATACGTTTCAATATATAGACTGAGGAAACAATTTCGGTGAGAATAGTGGATATCATCATAGCCTCCTATTATGCAGATGTATATTGTCAGTCAATCGAGTATGAAGATATAGTATTATACATTGGTATTTTATGTACTGCAGACTTATTATTGGGACGGCTGTCTGCCTTATTTCCAGGTTGGAAGAGGGAAACTAATTAATTGTTATAAATATATTAGCATACAGACCATGATTTAGCTCTTCTATAAAAATAGTATCCATACGTAATTCAGTCATCAATGAAGCTACACCCAAAATAAGTGTAATATACGATAACTCTTTATACATGATTAAAAAGACAACATGCAATGTTTACATTGAAAGAAACGAATTATTCTTCATAGTTTTTTCCTTTTTTAAAAGAAATTTTGAGATTTATGTCATACAGTGTAACTGTTGCAACAAAACCCTATTGTATCTAACGTTCTGATTGCGTGCCCTGTGAAAAATCTAGGATACAGGAATGCGACTTATTTAATTCTTTGCCATTATAGGACGGAAGTAGAGGTGAATGTGGTTTCTCGGGGCTCATAATAGTAGCTCAGATGTATTGATCAAAATGTAAATAATTCGTTGGTTTAAGACTGCGTGGTGTAACCAAGACAAGAACTAATGCAATTTTCATTGTGATCACTGTAAAGAACAAATAAGCGTTGATTTAAATTGCGAAATGAAAATTTTGGCATCAAATTACTTAATGTGTCTTGGGTGGCACAAAGTGGAAAGGTCACTTTTAACTTATCTTGACTGAATGCTAAGCACACTTTTTTATGTGTGATGATAGATACTGATGATTAGTTTTTTGTAAAGGCCCAACTTCCCATTGACTGAGAAAAATCAGGGCTATTATTACACTATGTATTTTTCAAATTTAAAAGATCGATCTGACGTCACGATCTTGGTGGTCTTAATTGGCTACGTTTTTATTCACCCAATGAGCAAAAAAACACGGGTGAGCAGATTTTTTCCTTTTTTTTTTTTCATATTTAAATAGCGTTGGGAAAAGCCTTTTTTTTTTTTGTTTTTTTTTGTTATTTACTTTTGACTGGGTTTTGATATATAAACATATATTCGAATAAGCCTAGAATAAACAAAGTTTGAAAAAAAAAAGAAGCAACGTTTTTTTATTTAGAGCAAAAAAAAAAAAGAAAAAAAAAATCCCCCCCACAAAAAAATAGTCCCCTATGGAAAACACGCATATTAAAAACGAAGAAACCACCTCTGTGACTTCCAACAGTGAGACTGCCACCGTTGCTGCTTCTTCTAGTACAGAGAATACAACTGTGACTAGTGGTAGTGAGAACAATAACCCTACCCCTTCTGGATTCCAACCTTTTGAACAATTACATGAAGCTGTTTTAGCCGCTGTAAATAGTCATGGCATGCCACCTGGTTTTATGGCAGCTGCCGCAGCTGCTGCAGCAGAACTTGTTTCTAATAGTAATAACGACGGTGATCAACCCATGCTCGATCTTCAACCTATGCCTGAAGTAGACTATGTTAAAAAGGAGAGTGTGCGTGCTTCCAACAGAGAAAGAAAGAAGAAGTGGCGTATTCATAATGAAGAAAGAAGTATGTGATTATTACTTTTGAAATGAAAAAGAGTCCTAACCCTATATTTTTTTTTAACCATCTAGACAAGGACAATGATTTAAGATGTCGAGTAAATAAACGAGCCAACAAGTTATATGGGCCAGGTGATAATGAAGCCAAACAAAAGTGGATCCAAGATGAATTTGAAAAGCGTCGTCAAAAACGTATGGATAAGGAACGTAGAAAGCATATTGTGAATAATGTTTTAAGTGTGCCAGGCAGTGGTAATCCTAACAACAATGACGGCAACGTTCAATTGGGTAATATTGGAACGGATCAAATGTCAAATTACTATACACCATTACCACAAATCGATACTGATACAGCCGATAAATTATTGAATTTCCCAACTGATTTACAAAGGCAACTTTTGGAACAATTGAACAACAGTATGTTGGCTCTTGCCAATGGCATGCAGCAGAGTAGCACAACATCCCAGTCGGAAGAAGACAACAATAATAATAGTAATAATAATAACAACAACAACAACAACAACAGCAATGAAAATAATGATTCCAATCAAGTATCTACATTTACTACAAATTCGACTGCTACAAATGAACAAATTCAACAGGCCATTACACAGGGCCTTTCCTCTAATACAAGTGCCACCAGCAGTGAACATAATTCTCCAATGGTGGCTATGAATACACCTGTGATTGAATCTGATATGACGGCACCTACTGACAATGATGAGTTAGCTTCTAACACGGTCGAAGTTAAAGAAGAAAAGAAGCCAGAATATCCTATGGATGCTGTACTTACCCTAATGCAATTAAACGCAGGCTGGAGACAATAAAAAAACATTTTTTTTTTTTTCTTCACAATAAAAAAAATGATGTCACATTTTTATTTTATTTTTTATAAACCAGCAAAAAAAACCACCTATTTTTCTTCTTGTTCTTCTTTCTTGTCACATAGATAAAAAAAAAAAAAAAAAACTTAATTAAGAAATGAAAACCACACTATTTGTTGCAGGGTTTAACTCAAGAACTCGCGCGAGAAACCTCGCTTATGAATTTGAAAGGTAAAGAAGCAAAGAACTAGAAGTAAAAAAAAAAAAAAGAAACAAATCTTATAAATATTCCCTTTCTGATAGATATGGACGTCTTGTTCGTTGCGATATACCCGCGCCTAAAAGCTACTCCTCTAAACCGTAAAGTTAACTGGAAAATAACACGAGCCTTTTTAAAATTAAAAAAAAAAAAAACCACGTTTATAGCTACGCATTTGTTGAATTCGAAAATACTCGAGATGCTGAAGATGCTTTTAATGAGATGCATGGGAGAACGATTGAAGGATATACTTTGAGCGTTCAAGTAAGGAAGAGGAAAAGAGTGGACGGAAGAATAAGTATTAACACTTGTATTTTAGTGGGCAAGAGGATCAAATAGCTCGTTTGATCCTAATAGGCGAACACACCACCATCACCATCATAATAACAACTCGAATATGAATAATGCTCCTCCTCTCAATCCTAATAACACAAGTAGATCTCGGAGTCCATATCGTCGCGAGCGTTCCTCTTCACCTCCTCGGGGCAGGTCCCCTCCCCGCTACAATAACTCTTCGCCAACACGTAACCGATTACGATCAAGATCGCGTTCTCCTCTTGGCTCCAATAGTTTTCAAAGACGTCGTTCATTTTCACGTAGTCCAATTGACAATTAAATATAATTGTTTTATTAAATAAAAATATCTTTTTATATTTTTTTTATTAGAATGCTGGCTTCTCTATTTATTATACAGGTTTTTTTTTTTTTCTTTAAAAAAAAGGTGGGAAAAGATCCATTATAACTGTTTACTTAAACGTGCTAAATGATAATTAATTGTGTTTGTGTTCTTTGCTTTTTGCACCTATATTTTCATATACATAAAAAAAAAAAGGGTTAATATCTCTGCCATGTCTCTATTTCTCCTTTTTTTTTTCATTGTAACTTTACAGGTTTGCCCATGCAAAGTGTCAAGGACTTTGCAATAGCTGTACAACGTTTATCATCAACACCTGCAGTTGCCCAACATTCGAATAATGCTCCCATTTCGGCAATACAAGGACTGGCTTCAAGGATCTTCTTTGGTCTGACTTTAAGTTGCTTCAACTTCATGATGGATCGTTTTTAATTAATGTTGAATGAGGAAAAAAAAAAAAAAGACAGGGCCAGAAAATAGTGGAGGAGGGGTCCCACCATAAAAACCGGAGTTCACATATTTCAACGTCACTTTTTTTTACTCTCTCTCTCTCTCTCTCTTTTCTCGTAAGTCTTTGGCTGGTCACTGGATTTGTATTGCATTAAATCAAAAAGTAAAACATCTCTAGAGTGACTGGACAATAGGCTATATTACTAAAGAGACTGAGCATTTATATAAAGAACAATTTCTAGATCGTAAAAGAAGTGTGTCCATCATAAACTGGGATTCAAAAATCATAAGCGGGCGGACCTTAACCATCAGGACTAAAATCAAGAAGTAATTGCTGCTAGCATTTAGTACATGTGATCTTATACTTGCAGCAAAATGAGACATTTTGTACACTTTTTATCACGAATCTCTCATGTGACTAAGCTTTGAACAGTGGCTTTTCACTGAAGGAAACATCACTGAAACTGGATGGTCAAAGCATAGCGAACCCATCGTGTAACTAAAAAGTGTATAACACAGGAGATATAGAACTTCATGAAGCTACTTTAGCATAGCGTGGTATCACAAATAAATTAAAATATTGTTTACAACTATATGTTTCTTCAACTTGTTGATCGTACTAGAAGAAACTATCTTGTATGTGATTTATTTACAAGATCAAGGGTATCAATGAACGCACATGACTCGGTCTATTAATCACTTTGACTGATTTTATTTTTTAAACAGATAACCAGGCATGTTTTTCTTGAAAATGACATCAATAGATACCTCACCTAATCTATGAATGTACTACCAGAAGATGAAGCAACAACAATTTTTAGCATGACATTTCCTTGTCAACCATCCTAAATAATGCGAGCAAAAATCTATTTATATACCCTGCATGGAAGAGATAAACTCAAAGCACGTTTATTATTGATTATTTGTTACCAAATTATTACCTTAGAATCATATAATAAATTACATATTATCGTTAAAACTACATACTTTTTGTCCAATATGAAAGTAAGTGAACACATATAACGTTGAAAACTGGATAAATCCACCAGTTTAATTTGGCTTTTGTGAGGTTTTTGGTGGGAGGGCCATTGATACGCTTCCTTTCAAGAAAAAAGAAATTAAGTGGTAAATATGTCCATTGTTGGCACAAGATCCTCACATGTACACACCCAGTAGAAATTTTTGAAGTAGTTATTTTGGTAGGTAACTATTCCAACAAATGTTTGTGTAACAATAGAAAATAGTATAAAAAGGATGATTACCCCCTTTTTTTTTTCATGGATGAAAGCAGGATCTACCACACGGTCAGCGCTAATAACCGTATCTTTAGATAAGGCTTCTCTTATTTGATAGGTTCATTCCAGTAACTGTGAGTGTCTTCAAGACGTTTTTATCTGGGGTTGTGGACACCAGCAAGATCGGAATAATAGGAGCTCGTCATGGTGTTAGACGGTCTTTTTTTTTTTCATGGAAAAAAGGGTATTATCTATGTAGATACAGTAGTCGCTCGACTTATGGGCGACCGAATATGTTTAAAATTACATCCTTATATTCTGACAGTAGCATGGATGAAAAACGAGTGTGTACATAAAAAACACAAGATTCTTTGATTTCCTGATATGTCCCGTTGTTATTCTACTGAAATCCAAAACATCCGGATTTCAACACTAGAAGCATTTTCTACACGGGCAGGCTTTTAAACTAGTAACCCTGATAAGTTGAGGATGGTCAATCTTGATATATACCAAGTTTTCTTTTTTGCTTTGTTCCTATTTCCCCCCGCCTAACAATGTGTCTTCAATTGAATTTTCTACATAGTAAACCATCGTTTCCGGACATAGTTTCAAGCCAAAAGTATACTCAGAATTAGCTAAAATATCATGTTGGACCATTATTTTGAGATTTTGAGATTTTTTTTTTAAGACCTAAAATTGACAAAACACAAAGGGTATACCTCGAGGGAAATCTCAAAATTTACAAATGACCCTTTTAAATACCCTTCCTGTAGATTTAATAAAAAGTGTTCCTATATAACTTTAGCCCAAATTTAATGCTCTTTACACTGGTCATGTTTTTAGAGTAGTTTCATCATGACAAAAATTATTTTGAGCGCATAATTAAAAAAACAGTTTCTGTTAGACAAAGTTTAGTTTTGACATATGCAATTTTATTTTAAAATATACCAAAAGAAGCGCTTTAATATTTTGAGCATTTTGGGCATAAAATTATCTTAGTAAAAGTTTAATATCCAGGGACTTTACTTTGACACAAAGATTATGGAATGTCATTTTTATTAAATCGTTACAAGAAAGAGCTTGAATAAGCCACATGTATCGGAGAATGAAAATAATTGGACACTGCGCATGTTGTTTTAAGACCTGCTTTGAGAGAGGAGGTCAGCAGTAGAATGAGTCGCAGTTGAGTAAGACCAAGTTTTGAAGAATCAATGGAAGCGAATATGCAACAAACCTTATCTACGGGAGTTAACAACAAGTATAAATTCAAATATATTCTATAATGCATTTAGAACCAAGTGTGTACTTTGGGATGACATACGCCAAAAGCAACCTCAATATATGTATGTTTGAATGTCCTTTTATTGCTTATAAAACAGTACTCAAATTATATAGCATGAAAGATGCTCCTTGAAAAAAAAAATAAGGTCCTGAGTTTTTCGCATAGTGCAAGCATAATACAAAAATGTATTTTTATTTTCTAAACCCAGTTTCGTGTTCAAAAAGAGAAAGAGACCTAAAGTTTGTATCACGCATATTCTCTCCCTGCATCGCTTTAATCATGGAGCCGAGTAATTTAGACATAAACACGTTAAACAAAACATTACCACCTATACCAGTCTGGGATGAAGAACCAGCACCAGCCCATCAAAGTAGTCCTAATGCACTTCGAGAATTGGACATGCTTCTGAGAGATTCAACAAGTGCTGATGGTCAAGAGGTAAATTTGCCTTCAAGGCTAATATAGCTATTCATTCACTCATTCACACTGCTTAAAAGACGGAGCACAATAGCCACGATGATACACAGTCAGATAGCGAAGACGATTACTTGGATGAGGATATAGACTTCAACCAAATCACGTTTGATGAAGTTGATGGTATAGACATTGTTACATGTGTGTGGTTGAACAATATTAATCTTCAAGCGAACATTTAGACCAATTGTCAGCTTTCCAAGAAGATGAAATTGTAAGTCAAGCACTCGAGAATGAAATGGATTTACGTGAATATGCAAAACAAATTGCCCAAGAAAAGATATCTGTTCAGAGGGACCTGGAAAACAACTGTAAAAAGAGAGAAAGAGAGAAATAGTTTTTTAGATGGATACATATGGACAAAATATATTAAATTATGTTTGCTGTAGATCTTGAGCATGTTCAATCATTCGTCGACTTACATACAGAGATCCAGGTAAAGACTATAAATTACCATCAAACGGCAAACAAAAACCATGTGTAACAATTTATAGTCTTGCGATGAAGTTTTAGGACGGATGGAGGAGCTTTTAAACGTATTTCAGAGCGATCTAGGAAATATCAGTGGTGAAATTCAAAACTTGCAAGAGCAATCGACATTTATGAGTGTCAAACTGAAAAATAGAAAGGTAAAATAGATCAAATGTATGGACTTACATTATACCGACGCATTTTTTATGTAGACAATTGAAAGTAGACTAGGGAAGGCCTTACAAGGGATGGTTATTCCACCCTACGTTATCAAGTAAAAAAAAAAAAAATGTCATGTTCATCTCTATCACATAGTTTTTTTCTAATCTTTTTTAAACTCTTAGGAAAATCACCGAAGGCGATGTGGATGAAATGTGGTTGGAATATTTATTAACCATCAATAAACAAATGAGGTTTGTCAAGGCAAACCAGCATCGACCCATCAAAGCGTTGCGTAACGTTGGACCTGAATTAGAAAAGCTACGATTAAAAGCTGCAGCGACTATCCGAGATTTCTTTATTTCAAGAATTCAACTTTTATGTGTTCCTAATGCAAACATACAAATCATGCAACAGTCCGTTTTTTTAAAATATAAAGAATTGCACTTCTTTGTACTTGAAAGACATCATGAGGCAGCTAGGGAAATTAGACAAACATATATGAACTCATTGAGATGGTATTTCAGTAATCACTTTGAAAGATACAGCAAAGGGCTTCTAAAGTTACAGGTAAAACAGCTGATCACCTTAAATTGATTGATTTATTTTTTATTGATTTTAAAAATACTTTACTCGTTTAGACAACAGCAGCAGATAAATCTGATTTAATAGGTGTCGAAGAGAATGTCCGAAAAGGGGGATTGTTTGGAAGTAATAAAGTTACACTCAAAGACAAAACAAATTTGTTTGCGCTGGGTGACAGAAGCGATACATTACGGATGCAGGATCCGGGTGTTATTATAGTACACGTTGCGGAAGCAAAAGAGCAAAAATACCAATTCGAGCAACTCTTCCGAAGCTTCAATTTGACCCTGATAGATAATGCTAGTTCCGAATATCTATTTATATACGAGTTCTTTTCGAGGGATGCAAATACTGCAGCCGATACAGCAAAGATAATGTTTCAGTTCATTTTCGAGCCAGCAGAAAAAGTCGGTATGGTAAGTTTTTTTTTTTTTTTTTTTTTTTTTTTTGGAATAAGTCACATGTTGTGGATGGGTCAATAATAACGGATATGGTGATAGAATTTTACAAAAACGTATGTTGAAAACTCTTATGATGCAGTTGGCCTTTTATTATGTATTCGAATCAATACACAATTAGCGCTTGAACTCCAGAGAAGACGAGTCCCAGCTTTAGAAGGATATACCAATGCAACCAATATGCTTATATGGCCAAGATTTCAATACGTCATGTCACTTCATATCGATAGCCTTAAGAAAATGTTTAACAGTAAATCTGTCATGAGCGCAGTTAAGGATATTCACCCTCATTACGTAAGATTGTTTTGTAAAAGTAAGAAATTAGATTGCCGTCTAACTCGAACTAGATCACGAGAAGATATTCTGAATTTGCCGCATCTCTACTAGTATTGAATGATGGATATGACGACCCAATTTTATCAAAGAGGTGAGTCAATTCGAGAAACATCATGTATCTGCAAATTTGAAAATCCTAATCATCTTTTCTGTATCAGTGTCCATAGAATGCGAGATGAGTTTGAAGCAGTATTGTCACGAATGTCTCACGAATTTCCTGAATCACCTAGACGTATCGCATTTCTCATCAATAACTATGACCTGATTGTGTCTGTGTTCCAAGTTAGTCTTTGTGCATTTTTGTTCCTCCTTGATCATAGATATTGAGCAATTTTTTTTTGTAGGAAACGCATAGTCGGGCAGTGGAGGGAGAATTAGATTACATGAGACAACTGCTACAATTGCAAACAAGTGCCTTTGTGGACGAACAACTCAAACCTTATTTCGGTGCACTTGTTGATTGTGTCAAGAAATCCGAACAACAACCGCAGCTCGTCATGGAAATACCCGATTTGGAAAGAATATCCTCTCATTTTGCGCAAACTTGGCGCCAATCCCTGAAATCCATCAATGCTTCTGTGATTCAATACTTTTCCAATTTCAAAAATGGTACTACTGTACTTCATGCTGTACTGGGACAATTAATAGTGTATTACACAAAGTTTCTGGATATTTTGGAAAAAAGAAACTTGCGTATTCATCCTGTGGGTGTCCAAACCGTCATGGTAGAAATTAAAAAGTTCAGAAGCACATTTTAAAAATGAAAAAAAAAAAAGTAAAATAAAAATTCGTCCGTTTGCCCAACGTGGCATGGCTATCAAACTATAGAGTAGAATGAAATTTACATTTTTATTGTTACAGGAGTATTGAAAGTATTCTAACAAACGAATTTAAGGTTCACATCAATAGGATGAGAAGCACTTAATTGGGGACGTTGTTCGTATTTATCCTCCAAAATTGCACGCACACTATTCAATAATGCTTGGTAAGATTGATCTGGGTTTTTGCGAAGAGTTTCTAGAAAAGTGGTTTAGTAAAAGAAAAGAAAGAGAGCAATGCAAAACAAACTCACTTGTAAACGCATAACTCATAGCACCAGTAGCTTTTCCAGCCTCTTGAGCATCTGCAGAAGTTTGATCATCCTTACATCTATTTAAAAAGAATTTAATTAATAAATACATTTTTTTTTTAGTTCGGATATCATACCCAGAAAACATAATGACATCAGCGGCAGAAAAGTTGCGTTGCCTATTTTCCTCTTCTACATCGCGGGCACTAAAGATTCCCTTGCCCAACTCAATTAAAGAGGAAATGGCTCTTTGGGTGTCGCCAGCAACATAAGACATACCTGCGGAAATCAAACCTTTACCGGCACCCTTGAATAGGTTTGTATCCTTGATGACACCCTTTGTAGAGTAGACAAATGGCAAATCTAAAGCAGTTCCGGAATGACAGCTGTCAAAAATACAGGTTAAACGACAACCTTCGCATAAAGGTCTGACTAACAAATCATGAATTGTATCATCCACAATTTGTCCTGACTCGCCTTCAAAAGTTGCGAAATCAACAGGATAAATAGTCTCGTCATAACCATCATCTTCGTCCCCGTGAATATCCTTGACTCTACCTCCGTGGCCACTGAAATGGAAAAAGAACCTAGATATATATAAAAAAGGGGGGAGTAAGTGTCTCTTCATATGTAAATAGAACTAATAAACATTTGCCACTTACGAATCATTGGGCTGAGCGTCGGCTACTAGCCAAGACATGGCAGCAAGGATATTTTCACGTGTGGGGTACAACTTGCTGTCGTGGGGTTGGTCATCTGTCAAAATCACCATATCTTCCTCTTGGAAACCATATAATGTACTGATAAAATCCTTAATGTTGGCAACGTCGTTAAAGCAACCGCTCAGTTCATTGTCGGTTCCCAAATAGTTGATACCGATTAACAAGGCCTTTTTTCTTCCTTGACCTATTTTTCAAAATTTTGGTTTTAAATTTTTCCCTTTTTCTTTTAGAAAATAGAAAAAGTATACTTTACAATTGGACAACTTGAAATTTGGGGTCCCAGAATCTTTGACTTTGGGATCCACATGAAGAAAGAATTCACTATCACCGACACTAGAATTATCACCATAAGGTACTGGAAGAATTAAAAGTTAGAGAAAAAAGTTCCCTTTTAACCGATGAAAATATAAAAATTGAGGCTGAGAAAATAAAAGAAATTACCTGGTGAATCAGGTTGATTATGAGAGTAAAAAGGAGGTTGAGGATAATTTGGGTTTGGGTTGTTCATTTCTTCTTGAGTAAAACTAGGATCATAGAAATCATCACCGGGAGGTGGCTATGTATTATTTTGTTACTGGGTATTCATATATCATTCATTACTATTTATTTTATTGCCTACCTGGCGTTGACCTTCATTATCATCGTAAGATGATGCTTGTCTTGAATAGCCGTAATAAGTGTCTCCCATGTTGGTATATGTGGTATAGTTATATTGAATAAGGGGGAAAAAAAAAAGGAAGAGAAACTGAGCCAAGCCTGCCAAAACTCTTATTAAAAGGAAAAATGGGTGGACTTTAAACCTTGATTGACTTTGAAACTAAACATTTGGTCCTGTCGCTACTCCGTTGATCCTGCACTCTGCCATAACAATTGCATTTGCAGGGTTACATTTATGATTTCATTGACACTAAGACTATAATTAGCATATCCATACTATAGCACAAAAGGTTGATATCATTAATCTTTACTGTATGCGTAACCGCAAAAAATGTGCTTAATAGGAAAAACGTTTTCCACAAAGCAGAAAAACGTACTCTTACGTGACCTGTCCAAATTCGGCCTTGCACAAACATAAACAGTGGTACATAATTATGAACCAATGCTGTATTCGCGCAGCAATTTTTTCTTTTCTGCTGTCTATTTACAGGAACGTTTGATTGTAGCACTCGACTTTTTTTTTTTTTTGAAGAAATAGTTTTCCTTTTTTCCACGGACATTATGTTGGCAAGTAGCGTCATTTTTAGATTTTTATTATATGATTTTCATTGTAAACAATTCATGTTGAAAGAATATGCAGTGTTTATATGGTAATGTAAAAAGCGGGAACATTTATGCAAATAAAAAAAAGGCACAGCTTGCTAAACATTTTTATTAATTGTTGTATCCATGAATCTGAATTTACCAGACGGATCATTTTGCCGACCTCATTTTAAAAACTATGAACCTATCTGACAGGCGTGTAGACTATTTGTTGAATTTTGTGGCAAAGTTAGAGATGGAATTCAAAAAAAAGTAGCCTGGGAACTCCAAAGATAGAAGTAAAATCATCATTTTTGTTTATTCAGCAGAAAGAAGTCGCCCTCACATTTAACGAGTCATAGGACCTGAGTAAAAAGCACAACTATATGCTTGTTATATCTAAGGAGCCGCATTTAGCCCCACTGCCTTGTAAGATTATATATATATATAACAGTGTCTTTTGACTGATTTTACTGACGTTTCTGATAAAGATAGTAAAATCAAGACATTCTATTCTATCTACTTTGAATTCTTCGGACGCAACAACGCCCCCGTTTGTTATTAAAGGATGCTTAAGTCGGTATGCAGTTACCACTTTGGAACGGATCGGCGAGTAATGATCACTTGATTTTTTTTTACTGTGCTTATAAGTTTTCTTAAAATTTTTGAACTTTTATAAGTAATCACTATGGTTTCTTGACAAGAATATATAGCTGGGCCACGAGCTGGAGAGTACATATTTTGGCCTGTCTTTAATAGCAATTATTTTCAGTTATTACGTTTTTTTTTTTTTCGTCCACAAATCTTGCTTCGTATGAACGTCTCAATGGGTACAGTCAATATCTTAAATGGTAAAACTCTTCTGAATTGAGGCATAGTGACAGTGGGTTTCCACCAAAATATAAAGTAGCAATGGAAAGTAGTTTTTATTTTACCCCTATTTAACAGTCACGTATTACGGGTATTACGCTTGTTACGCCTATCACGCCTATCACGCCTATCACGCCTATCACGCCTATCACGCCTATCACGCCTAGTACGCCTAGTACGCTTATTATGGCATACAAGGCTGTTAACAAATAAGAAGGTTTAATAAATCCCGCAGTGGTGTTGTTTCAAATTTTGGCGTTAAAAAAACTTGCAACCTTGTCATAGTTTATTCCTACTTAATCATCATAGCTTTCGTGAAGAAGCTTGTTATTGGTAATGATTAGGAGTTATAAAGATAAGGGCACAAGGTCGTTGGAGTTGCATTCTTTTTTTTTTGTGAACAGTGATTGACTACCGAAAGAAGCAGAATCTAAACGGATTAATGTACATGCTGATTGTATATGATCACTAATGATATATTACTATAACAAGGAAGTATGTATAAAGAACAGGTAAAATATGAAGTTTTTTTTTTTTTTTTTTTTTTTTTGTTCATGTTTGAAAGTTCAAGAGTTTAAAAATGGGTAACACGGACGCTGTTTAGAATGCGCTCAGTGTACAAAGAACGTGAAAAATTCAGACAACCCTCCGCCATCTTTAGAGATACAATTAAGGTAAACCAAAGCGAGAAATACAAAAAAAAAAAATGCATTATGGAACAGTGCGCTTTTTTTGTTTCGTTTTTCGTTTCTGTATGTGTACGACAAGAATTAAGGGTCCTCTCCTTTCGCACGGTCATTTTTTTTTTCAGTAACCATATTGATGCAATTCCATTCTACCTAAGCATTTATACAAAGCTAAAAGGAGATCAAGGTTTGTATGGGATGACAGGTATCTCTACTAAAGACAATGCCACTGTGTTAGACCACAATACATTCTCTTGTTAAATTTAAAAATAAATACATAAGGATTGTGGTACTCTAGACCAAAGGAGATCGTGACACAGCAATAAAGACTATCCATTTGGTGAAACCCATCAACCTTAACAAACCAAAGATGTATAGTGTTAGTTACCAGAACTATGTTATGATTAATTCTTTTATTGTAATTATTAGAAAAGATTGAGAGCTCATATTAATATTTTTTTTTGTAATTTCTAAGCTTTGATATATGTATACGGTTCACTGGACAAGAAAAAAAAAAAGGCCTATTTGGTTGTTTCGGACTTCTTAAAGACCTTTCTAATCTTGTCACCATTATTTTCCATCCATTCATGAACACGGCAAGCGTACAAGTAACGGAATTTACCAAACGAATTCAAGCGATGCTTCTTCATGATGATAAACTTGTGTCTTCTTGTCAAAATTTGCTCGGCTGCCATATTACGTTCATCGACCATAGCGTATACACGATTGACACCGTGTTCCTCAGCAAAAGCCATAGCACGGTTAACCAAGAGAGTGGAGAAGCCACATGTTTGGGCATCTGTACGAACATATAAACGAGTGATGGTGGCAGTTCTGGGGACCTGCTTATTGGCAAAAATGATTTCCTTATCATTGACACGGCCTTGTTCCAACATGGCAGGTACAGGTAAATGTAAAAGTTCCAGGATAGCACATGTGAATTGTTTCCAAGGAACGGGTAACATGGTGCGTTGATCGAGGACATCTTCAGCATTGCTTGACAAACCCACCATGCCGCAAATCTCATCATCCAATGTCAAGACCCAGAAATGAGAAGGCATGTGCTCCTCGGGTGCCTTACGTACCTTATTACCGTCTGAATCCAATGTATAATTCAAGTAATATAATTCAGGGTCCTTTAAATCATTTGCAAGAGCTTCATCGATATAGTTTTGAAGTTCGATACGATCGGAGGTAACAAACAGAATGATGACGGACACGACAGCCCAGCAGAAGGTAATGAAGGCTCTGAAGAGGGTGTCATACCAACCGGAAAGTTCGACAATTCGAGTACTGACTGTCTTTGGCAAGACCAATAACAGAATTGTATAGACACCAAACCAAATAAACCAGGTGGCAGGAGACCAGATCTTACTACGCATGCTTTCAAAGACTAAGGGAGCAGAAGAGCTACGGAAAAGGTATTCCACTTCCTCATGATCACTTGCTTGATATGTTCGTAAAACAACTTTGGGTTTGTATTTTGGTGCTGTGGTGGCTGCTGTTGTTGCAGAGACCGGGGCTTGTTTCTTGTTGTTCTTGTTGGCCATATTCAAAGAAAGAAAATATATATATATAAAAAAAAAGAAAAGAGCACGAGAATATAATTCAGAAATTGAGTTTTTAAAAAAATGTCAGTCTTTAAAAAAAAGCATAATCCCAAAAAGAGTAGGAAATTCCATTTTGGGACTTGACACTTTAATTCGTAAGGCACACACACACACGTGAACCATGTATGAGGAAACACGCTCGTATTCTCTCCTACTCTCTCTCTCTTTTTCTATTGACACATTGCACGTATCTCTTTATTGACACATTACTTGACCAATCCTTTTCTCTGCTGTCATATTGCTTTCTCTATTTGACACTTTGCTTTTCATCCCCCTCACATAACACGGGACACATCTTTATTGACACATTGATTCCATCAGTGCAATGAATTCCTTGAATCTAATATAATCTATCATCGAAATTACAGTGCTTTTTTTTTTGTTTATTTTGTATATAAAAAGGTTGGCGCTGCTGTTGTATACAAAATGGGAACTTTTTAGGTGAGTGGATGGGTAGGTGGTGAATGGCATTTAGAAGCCTACGAAACAACATGCGTTAGTTTTTTTTCTTTTCTTTCTCTAATCAAAATTCCAAGTCTACGTACAGGGTAAAAAAAAAAGATAAAAACCTAATGACTGCTGCTACCCTTCTTGTTAAGAACAAAGTGTTCATAAGTACAGTAAGCAGCAAATGCAACAGTGGCAATACCAAGTCCAGGGAACATGGTTCTAAAGTTGGAACCCTTTGTGAAAACGGGAGACTTACGCCAGGCTTCACGCTTGGCCCAAGGATCGTGATAGACGGGTACCTTTCCTTGTGCTTCGGTATGACTTTTGCCTAACATTTGGTGAATAAAAAAGAGTGGGGGAGTTTGTTTTGCAGAGAAAAAAAAAGTGTTTGTTTTATTTTTCCTCACTGCTAAAAAAAATCTCCCCCAGAAAGCCTGGGCAAGGCGAGAAAGGGAAAGATGACGTCGTAACCCTCAACGAATTGAGCTTAAAAAAAATTCCTTGTTTGGCAAGCTCTAATGGCAAAGTTAAGACTTTGGTCTATCCAAATGCTTTTTACTCGACCGAGTATAAGCAGATGCTATTAAATCATCAACGAGATAAATTAGAATAACAATAGTAGTATGAACTTGTACATGATCCACAGATATCCTTGCATTATTAGGTTAGGCGCAGTCCATTGTCAAGCTATTTCTTGCAATTCCCGACCGAAACCAATCCATACAGCCTTATTCCCGAAACAGGCATATCTCTTTGTTACACTTGAATAGTGATATATAAAGAGAGAAAGCCCATCTCTCTATCTCTTTGTCTTTTTCTTCTCTTTTATCTAAAAAAAATGTCAGTTTCCAAAAGAGCTTCCGAATCGCTTTCATTGACATGTCCTATGTTTGGAGCCTTTAGTCAAACACTTAATAAAATGTATAATGCTGATACAAATCCAAATGGTGCTCTCAATTTAGGTGTTGCTCATAACGACCTTTTACAACAAAAGGTCTTTGAAAAGGTAAATTGAATCCGCGGGAGCCTAAATTTCACACACACACACACACGCACGCGTGCACAATGTTTATTCACACACACATATTATATATAAACATAGGCGAAAGCATGCCTTCAATTGACTCCCAATGTAAGCTTTTTCAATGTTTATTATAAACATCTACATACTTACACTTATATCGAAACAGGATTTGAATTACGGGCCATCGGAAGGAACGCAAGAACTGCGTCAACTCATGAAAGACTTCTTCACGCGTCATTTTCATCCTTACTACCCGATGAACTGGACAGATATATTTGTGCATACAGGTGCCGGTGCCTCTATCAATCAATTGTTCCTGTCTATTGGCGATCCTGGTGACTATTGTTTGATACCTACTCCCTTCTATGGCGCCTTTGAATATGATGTATCAGTCCATACTGGTATTCACATCCTCCCTGTCAATCTTCACAAGGAGCTACAAGACATGTCCATTGATCCTGATCAATTGGAGTCATATTACCAGGGCGCTACTTCCGAGGGTAAAAAAGTCACAAGCATGTTGATTACCAATCCTGAAAATCCCTTGGCAAAATGCTATTCGAAAAAAGACATTGAAACTATTTTGGCATTTGCTGATAGACATCATATTCATGTTGTCTTTGATGAGATTTATGCTTTATCTACCTACAGCCAGTTTCTTGACGAGAAAACCGAAGATCCATTTGTTTCTGTCTTGAGTCTGCCCTATAAGGAGTTGATTGATCCTGCCTTGGTTCATGTCATCTATGGTTTATCAAAGGATTTTGCTGTCAATGGCTTTCGTGTTGGGTATGTCGTTAACCAGTTTAATGGTCCTCTTAAACAAGCACTTCGTCGTAGTTCGTATGTATCACATGTATTAAATAGTTGGGTAGTACAATCTCTAACCCTTTTTTTCTTTCTTACACGCTATTAGAGCCTTTAGTTATTTGTCTACCATCACCGATAGATTACTGTGTAATATGTTTTCTGACACAAAGTGGATTGACGAGTAAGAACAAAGAATGATAAAACACTCAACGAAAAGACTGACTGGCATATGTTTATAGGTATTTATTGGAAAATAGACAGGCATTAGCAGCATCTTATACCAGAACCACCGAATTTTTGAAATCCGAGGGAATAGACTATATTGCAGCACAAGCCGGCCCCTTTTTACTGGTGGATATTCGTAATAAGCTAGTGTCTGCTACATCCGAATCAGATGATTTATTATGGGCCAAGATGTTGGATGGGGGAGTTTATTTAGCCAAAGGATCTGTCTTTTATATTGGGCAACCTGGCTTTTTTAGACTTACGTTTGCTTTACCTTGGGATGAATTGCATAAGGGCTTAACTCGGTTTATAAAAGCGCTTCAGTAAGAGTAATAAAATATTTCTTCTGCTAGCATTTTGGTTTGGATGGTTGATTCATCTCTCTCATATCTTGCAGATGTGTGTTGATCAAATTTGGCTTGTTCCAGAGCTTGCAGTTGTAAGAGCTTATCAATGACAGATTGTTTATCAAATTTGTTTGTCTCATTGATATGCACAGAGTCAAAGGAAATGTGTGTAGCATCTTGCTGAGGCTCATATTCAAAGTGGTCAATCATGCTCATGGCTTGTGTAATTTTTGAATATGTGTCATTGATTTCTTGCATCATTATCATCCTTTGAGAATTTGCTGTGTAGTGTATGTATGAGATCTTGTATGTGCATTCATATCATGAGATTTGCTTTTTTACCGTTATTCTCTAGATTCTTCTGTATCAAACCATCGGCAATGATACGACATGTTACTTTTTCAAGCATGGATATGATGTTCATTTCCAATCGAAGGACCCATTCATAGATATCACTTTTTTTCAAAAAAATTATATTAGACTACACTTACAAACTTGTTCTTCATGTTGTACTAACGCATATACATTGCGTTGATATTTCAGTTTGTTCATGACCATATTTTGATATTGAGCTCGCTGACAATACTCTCTCACCACCTTTCCACTTGCTTCATTCTGCAGTTTTATAAATTCTGTCATTTGAATATCTTCATTACGATTGTCGTCCATAATAAATAAAAATGATTAAGAGAGAAAGAGAGAAATGAAAATTTTATTTAATTTTATGATGTCATTGCAAAGTACTTTTGAGTAGCAGATAAAGCATGATATCTAACATCCGAGTCTTCGTGTGTCATTAATTCCATAACACGCTGCTTGGCACCCATGGTCTCTAAATACTTTTTACCGTCCTTTGCATTATATTTTACGTATTGTCCGACATCATGACATGCCACAGCCAATACAACAGGATTGATGGAAGCACTTAATAATCGTGCCAATTGTCTATAATACGTAATATGGGTTTTCATGCTTTTTTTTCCCCAGGAGAGTTTTCAAAGTTACCTTAATAGTCTCTGGTCATCCTCATTCAAGCGGTTCGCATTCTGCTTCCAAAAGTTTTCTGATAAATGAGAAGGACTCCATTGCAATCTACCCGTTTCAAGCTCAGATACATAGACCTCGAATGTACTATATGTATGTAACAACGCATCAGTTGGCAAATCACACACAGGGAGAGACACTTACCTGAGACTAGCAAAATTTTGTTGTAATTCGTTTTGTGTAAATGCGATATCATCTGCAATTTCAGAATCTGCCCACTTTCGAGTAGAAAGATGTTCACACAAAGGCAACAATTTAGCCACTAGCATGGCCGACATATTTTCCGCAGGTGCCTTTTCAATAAAATTCTTTTTTGTGTGTGTGTTTTAGTCAACATTTATAATCTTTGAGAGCACGATTTGAACACTCACTTACTCTAAAGGTAGCCATGATGACACGAATGACTTTTTCTTTGACAGCGGATTTGGCAAAATCGACCAAGGTGGTAATGACGTGACATTTTCGATCCAAGTGTTTGGCCACCTCGTCATCAAATGATAATAGCCAGATAGCAAAGGTCAATTCATAGACCTTTTGAGGCGCACTTGATTTTTTTAGGATGTTGACTAAGGAGTCGATGGCATGTGGCGTGTTCCAGAAGGTACGGCGATAGGCTGGAATATGAAATAAAGCATCCAAGATCTGGATATTTAAATCAATGACATGTTGTTGAGGGCTTTGTAACTGAAATGTCATCCATCGAAAGAACTCGTTGATATCAATATCCCGTTCATTGGTTGAACTAAGTGATACGCTTGTTTACTCTATTGTTTTTTTAATTGTTTGTTTTTATTTTTTATTGCTTACCAAATTAAGAGCGTCAAAACTTTACTGGATTGAATTCCGATAAATTCATCGCCGATACGTAAAGCCCTAAAAATTTTTAAAAAATAAAATGGTGAATGATAAATCAACTAGAGAAAAGAAGACAAGAGATATGACTTACTTGTGAAAGGGACCAAAGGGAAAATCTGAATCCTTCTTTCCAGCTTCATGAAACAAGGCAATTCTTTCTTCGTGATCTATGTCTAAAGTGTAAACAAAAACAACGATTGAAACCTCCCCCCCTTAAAATGTTTTACCATCCAACATATCATGTATTAAGACCAAGACTTTTTGAAGAGCATCTACTCTGGCTAATTTTTGCATTAATTCCAGATACAATGCAGCATAATACAATCCATGCTTTTTGTATAATAGAGATGAGTTTTAAATTAACGATCATCATGCTAAGGATAAAAATACCTCAGCCATAATAGGCACCAGGTCTTCTACAGATTGATTTTCTACATGTTTAATCATGGCTACTTCATCTTCTGTGATCAGTCCAGCCATCCTGTATTCCTACAAAATGCGCATCAATAAAGATGTGTGTCATCCGGAGAGTGAACCCACCTCCCAAGGTATATGCTGTGTGCGTATCTTGTCCAACATTTTATCCAAATAAGGATGCGATATGATGGTTATCTTTACATCCTGTACGAGCTCATTTCTTGCAAACAACACAGCATCAGATTCTCCTTCTACTTTTAGCGTATTATTACTCAACATTTGCTTTTTACTAAAAAAAGAGTGAAGAAGAAAAGAAAAGGAGCGCGTTAAACCATGAAACAAGCGGGAAAAGAAATATAAAGGAGTAAAATAACTGTCAGAGAAATTAAAAAAAAAAAAAATACGTCATGAGATTTATTTATTTATTATTATTAGGTGAGTCAAGTTTAAAAAAAAGAGGGGCGAGAGAAAAAGTCGTGTTGGATGTTACAGCAAATAAATAAAAAAAGAATTATGCAAGTGATTAGTTAGGATGAAAGAGGATTTAAAAAAAAAAAAATAGAGAGGTGATGGATAGGATTTTTTTTTATGCAGATGCAGTGACTACAGGAGTAGCTGTAACATTAGTGTTTTCTTCAATCGTGGTTTGAGCAACATCTTGTTCTACATCAGTCACAACAACAGCAGGGGTTTCTTCTTTGCTTGCCTTTTTACCAGTCTTTTTAGAGAATAATTCAGTCAAACGACCAAGAGGAGAAGAGGGACGTTGATGTGCTTCTTCTTCTAATAAACAGTTTATGTTAGTATATCACACGCCTTTTTTTTTAATTTATGCAATGGATTTACCTTCTGTTTGTTGTTCTGTAACCTCCTCAGCAACGGTAGTAGTAGTAGTATCAGCTTCAGCAACAACAGGTGTCGTAGCTTCTTCATCGCCTGCAGCAGCAGTAGTACTAACAGAAGCAGCAGCAGCAACAGCTTCTTGTTGCTTCTTGGATTTATTTCCACCTCCAAATAATTTGCTGATAAAGGATTGTCGCTTGTTAGTAGCGGAAGTAGTCAAGTTCGCTGCGGTTTGCTCAACTTCTTGAGTAGCACTGGTGACTTGTTGCTCAACATTTTCAGCAACCTCTGCAACTGCTTCCTTGACAGCAATTGTAGGGGATTCTGTTTCGGATCCGCCGGTGACATTCTCAGTCTCCATGGGTTGAAGGTGTTCAATTTGAGGTAACTCTGTGGCAATAACGGGAGCTTCAGCTTCAACAGCAACAGTCTCTTCATCGTTTACCTTGGGTGTAGACTATGATAGAAGAAGAGAGAATATTTAGAATACAGAGAGAAAAGATGAGCCAAATATGTGTTATATTACCTTTGATCTGGAAAAGAAACCGAAAGCCTTGGTAGGCTTCTTGACCTTTTCTTCGGTAGAAGAAGAAGGTGTAGTGGCAGCGGGCTCTTCAGTCAAGACAGCGACATCCTCCTTGATCTCCTCCTTCTTGGGAGACTTTCCGAAAGGATTAAAGATGGTACGACGCTTGGTGACAGTAGGTTTAGCAGCAACCTCTTCCGTGACAGGAGTAACCACAGCAACAGCAGCAGCAGCAGAATCAGCGGTTTCCTCTTCCTCCTCGGTTTCAGCAGAAACAGGGGCTTCCTTTTCTTCAAGGACAGGCTTTTCAACAATGGGATCCTCAGTGGGTGTAACCTCTGGTACACTAGTAGTGGGGACGACGGCAGGTGTTTCAGCAACGATAGGATTAATTTCAGCAGTGGTAGACATGATAAATTTTAAAAAGACAGAGAGATAGATCTAGAAGGAAAAAGAAAAGAAGGAAAGCCAAATAAAAAAAAAAGCAAGTATTTATATGTATTTGGATCCAAAATAAAAATAATAATAAAAACACACGAGGTGAACAAGTCAAAAGTGGGGTTTTAAAAAGGAGGGAAGGAAAGGGTTAGTATTAGGGGAGAAACAAAGCAAAGAAGATGGGTTACACAACTAGTAACATTAGTACAAAATGCATAGGTTCATTTTATACATTAAGAAATCAAGAACTTGTTTAATTTAGTATCAGTGTTTTATTGGAAGAGTGGGCGTGGTATTTATATAGATTATTTCAAAAAGTAACATAATAATAGCTGTCAATCTTCTTTTTTTTTTTATAGGGGATTGCCACATAAGAATGAAAACTAAAAAAGAAATGGCGTTGTTCAAGTCAGGATTCTGATAGATTATATGTATTGTATCATTCATACAGTGCATAATCAGCATTTTTTAAACAATAAAAAAAAAACTTATTTATAAACATGGCATTAACCTCTCTTGATTTATAAATCAAACAATAGTGCTGATTATCCTAATTTGGGTCCTATCAGTGTACGTCGTACGATATATTTTTAAATCTGTCAAAAAAATTAATTATCTTCAAGGTCCACCTTTTTTTAGCTCGAACTGATCTTTCCCATGTGCCGATAGCAAACTACCTCCTTTATTACTATTTTTTTTTCTGTGTATAAACTCACCCTATTTAAAAAAATGACCGTGATTTTTTAATCGTTTTCATTGTACTCACAAAAAAAAAAAAAAAATGCACGTGTATATAGGGGGGGTTGGGCAAAAGGAGTTTTTTTTTTTTTTTTGGTAGTATCTGATCTGCAATGCATTTTTGTCTAGATGGTAACTGGGCAGAAAAATAAAAAACACGTGATTTAAAATGAAAAGAGCCAAGTTATACAACTTACACCCGTCCCTCGGGACAGGTCAAAGCTGAAAAAAAAAAGGTGCCCGTACCTTTTGATCACAAGAGTAACATAATTGATCCTTGGTTACGTAGTGGAAAATATATTTTTTCTGGGGCGAATGTGCTTTGTACGTGGGTGTTTAAAAAAAAAGACTTGTCAAGTGATTTGAAAAGGTACAAGAAAAAAAGCTTGTAGTGCTCAGGTGAGTTATGTTTGTCAAAGAACACATAGTTCGTGTAAAAACAAGCTATTGGAGCTTGCTTTTTTTATTTAAAGGTCAAAGAAGGTCTTTCGTTTTTTTTATTTTTTTTTCATTCATCATCTTGTTCCATCTTTAATAAAAAAAAACTTTTTTTGCATTAAAGTAGGACGAGTCAAACACAAACAATTTCTGTGTGTGTTACCATGAAAACTAAAATAAAAGCGTATTAATCGATGGAATGACGGACTCATTGTTAAGATGCACCAAACAGAGATGCAGTCTAGTTGTTTGTCGTCAAATAAAACGCGGGATATGTACGCTTGATTATTACAAGTGTGTTGTTTGTATACACAAAGAGTGAGGACATCTGACTCCTCCCCTTCTCCCACAACAAAAGTCCTTTTTTGGTCAGAGAGTTTGGGGGTCTCTAATAAGCTTTTTTTTTTTTTTCCCCAGCTTTTTTTTTTAAAAAAGAAAGAATTGTAAATAACCTTTCTTTTACCAAAGAGAGTGATAAAATATAAATAAACTTTTCTTTACACAAACTGTAACTATGGATACTATGCATTTCCTTTCTTAAACTCTTTGCAATACTCATGGGACATCAAAAATTACATTTAAAGTCACCTTTCCTTTTAAATCACCGACTCCCATCTTTTTTTGATTTACCCCGCAATTCTGAATTGCCTTCCCCCTTTTTCTTCTACTTTACCCCGACCCTTTCTTTCTTTCCTTCTTTCTTTTTTTTTTTCACAGACAAAAAGAAATTTAAAGCAAAGAATAAAAATATGCCAATCATGGCAGCTCATAATGAACAACCTTCCAATTATTCATCTCCCACAAATAGCGTATTCTACAATACCAATTATTCCTCACCAGAATCTCCTACCACACATCATAGCAGGAAGCGAAAGCAACAACAGCAACAACAAGAGTTTCAACACTATGGGGATCAAAATCATCAACGGAATGGTGTCCTAGATAATCTATATCAATCCTATAACCAACCTTGGAATAATCATGCCAGCCAGCAAGAATTTATTGTGCCCATCTCTTCTTCCTCTACAACAACAACAAACTATCAGCAACATCATGAAGAGTCAAATCTAGCGTGGCATCGTACTACACCTCCTAGTCATGATTCATTTATTGTCTCCACCAATTATCAACAGCAGGATCCCTTCATTCATTCTACACTGCAAAAATCAAACAATGGCGGCGTGGGAGAAAACTCGGAAATTCATCACTTGCTCAATCTTGATCAACCATCATCCGCATTTCAATTTATTGACACTCATAAAGAAAACAATAATACGCGTACTTTACACCTCAATGACTTGGGTAACTCTCGATTGATGCAACAACATCAACCTTGGTCCGCTTCTCCTCAACAACCACAGACATACAATGGAGCAAATTCGCCAGGTTTCTTCACACCGGGCTTTTTAGAGTCTTTGCAGGAGGATGAGAATGAATCACCTCAAAGTTTCCCTTTTCATGTGTTACCATCCACAAGACATTGGAATCCTTCGCTGGATGATTCTAAATCCAACATTGAACCCGATTCTATTTTGGTAAAACGCATTTATTATGATGTTATAATGACAAAACTAAAAAATCCCCCATCATCTTGGGTGCTATTTAGACATCAGAAAGATCCCTAGTACCACAAGGCACAGATGTTCCAATTGCACTGTTTAATTCAGGGCCCTCATCACCTATTCCTTCCTCTTCATCCTCCCCCTCTCCTCCTCCTCCTCTGTCTTACAAGCTCTCTGAAGACATCTCCATCATTGATCATCGTCGTTCCATTCAAGCCGGTGTCATGAACGCTCGTTTATTGCAGCACGCTGTCAATGCGGCGAAAATGAAACCCATCATTCAAAACTACTTGCTGGGTGGAGCTGAGGAAAAGACGGTAGTGATCCTTACGAGTAAAGTTGCTCAAAAAAGTTATGGTACCGAAAAAAGGTACGACCCAAACACACGTTACACACATTATATAAAAGAAAGAAAAAAACTCACGCGCATATATAAAATAAAAACTTGCAGGTTTTTGTGTCCTCCTCCTACCGCTATTTTGGTTGGTTCCAGTTGGTGGACCGGTAGTATAGGTCAGCAAGAAATCGAAAATGCCAATGAGATTCTCAAAAGAGGTCAAGAAGAATTGAATCCTCCTAAATTAACTGTAAGTATTTCTGGTGAAACATCCACGCCTCAATCGGGCCAAATCGAATGGTATACTGTGTCTGGTGTTACCGTTGGACAAACTGGACATATAAAGTCACAACAACAGCAACAGCAACAGCAACAACAGCAGCAGTCCGCTTCTCAAAATACATTGCAGTCAGAACATCCTAGTCGTTTTCGTAGTAGTTCGGAGTCTCGTAGCAACAGTGTCGATTGGTATCATAATCATCGTCACGAACAGCTTTCTGCTGGTAAATGTGTTTCCAAACACTTGTACATCAATGACGCGGACGAAAAAAGAAAACGCGTCGAATGCTTGATTAAAATTCAAATGGCGAACGGTATTCAATTAGGAACATTGGCTTCCAAGGGAATAAAAGTCATTAGTAAACCATCAAAAAAGAGGCAAAGCGTGAAAAACATGGAACGTAAGTTTTAATTAGAAAAAAAAAAAAAAAGGGTCATGACCATCCCCCCCCCCTCCCACAATAGTTAAACTTTTTTTTTCTGTTCTAGTTTGCATTCATCATGGTACGACAGTATCTCTTTTTAACCGTATTCGTTCACAAACAGTTTCCACAAAATATTTGGGTGTTTCCACCGCAGGTTCAAGCTTTTCCTTCCCCGGTCAAATTAAACAGGACAACACACCTTTAGTAGCAGCAGCAGCAGCGGCAGCGGGGGAAGGTACTTGTTTTGTAGCTCGAACTACCTGTTGGGATCCGTTTGTGATTTGGGTTGTCGATACCACTAGAACACCTAGCGATGCTAAAGAAACCGATACACCTGAAGATTTTATTGGACGCAATGCAAGCTTTACTCGAACTATTCCTTACCCTCCACCACCTGCCATTGCATTAAAAAACAAGACGGGTCAACTGATCCCTATTCACTATAATCAACACGTCGTGTTACAATGTCTGACCACTGGTCTGGTGAGTCCAGTCATGATTATTCGGAAAGTAGACAAGGCCTCAACTGTGGTTGGTGGAGCTCAGAGCACAGATGATTTAAACTTGGTCGGTGGCGGCGAATATGGTGATGAAGTCTTGGGTGACCCTGTTTCTCAATTACACAAAGTTTCGCTTCAAATCGTACAGGATCCAGCCAATGCAAATCATCGTCAACAAGAGTATTATTCACGTCCTCCATCTTCTCCTCCTACTATGATGCCCAAATCATCTCATCCTGTCACTTATTTAGCTTGTCTTAATGATATGGTGGGTATGCACAAAACAACAGATCAGAGAAAACCCATCCATTCGCCTCCTCCTCCTCTTCCAACATCTTCTCATTCCACAAATACAAACTCTGTCATGAACTGGGATGTCTTGGATATGTTTGATATCACTTCTCAAGAAGAAAAAATTATTCGAAAACGACGTGTATCTGCTTCGGCTACTACCGCCGAACAGAATAATATGTTGATGATGCAGCAGCGATATAACCCTAACGATGATTTCTATTCATCCAATAATGCTCCCCCACCACCTACACCCATTCTGAATCCCAAATTCGAAAACTCTCGTAAATCCAGTGTGAGTAGCTCAGGAAGTGGAGGCCGGCGATCTTCTGTTGGTGCAGGCAGTAGTCAGTCGTTAGGTGCTTACTGGAGTGAAGATGTATCTGATGCCGCTGTTTGGACGATTGTAGGTACAGATTGCGCCACGTACACTTTTTCATGTCCTACTGCATTATCAGAAGACGCACCCGTCATTCATAACCCATTTCCTTACCTCACAAGTTTTACAAGTAAACCCACGAGTAAAGATGAAGAAATCATACTTTCCCTTCATGGTGAGAATTTCTCGCGTGATATTCAAGTGTGGTTTGGAGATCAAAAGGCTTTACAGACAGAGTATCGAAGTCGAGAGCTGCTCGTCTGTAAAGTGCCTTCAAGAATTGAACTGTCCGAGGCTAAAAAGTTGTACAATGAAATCCCTATTTTGCTGGTCAGAGGGGACGGTACGATATGTAAAACAAACAAATTCTATCCCTTGTAATCACTCTCTTCCTTTCTTCTTTTTTTTTTTTGCAAACTATTATGCTATTATGCTTTCTTTCTATTTATGCTTTCAGCCCTTCTTCCCCCGCACTCTCCTTCTCAATTGTTTTGAAAGATAACTATATATATACATACACACTTCTTATTATGCCATATATTATACACCCATTATCCTTCCTTTAACACTACCTCCCTTTTTTGTATTTACTAATAAAATAATAATTGATTTCTAAATTTTCCCAAAAAAGTAAATTTAGTCTGTCTCCTGGTTTATACTCATTTAAAGATACAATCAATGATAGGTGCAAAACCTTTTTGTACCTCCATATCTTAATAGAATGTATTTATTGAATTACTCATTGAAAAATATACTTTTGAAATTTTATTTCCTGAATAAATATTTCTAATGCTTTTGAGTGATACTCCAGGAATAGGGACTTTAATGGTGTTAATGAAGTGATGAGCCTTAGTTACTGGCTTTAGGGAAAGACTATGTATTTATTGGCTTCGCAACAAATTAATAACCCCATTTGGCTTAAAGACGATAATTACGTACAGTGCTATGAAGGAGCTTAGGATCAAAAGAATAACCGAAGAAGAATTCTTTTTTTTTGGGTAAATTTGTATTCTCTTTAAACAGTTTAAAAGCAGCAAATGCACCTTTTTATTACTGGAGATATGCCAGTTTGAAATAAATTTCCTGGTATTCTTAGCTCCGCCAAGAATATAAACCAGCTGTTTTTTTTGAAAAAAAAAAAAAAAAAAAAAAAGCGTAGACCAGACGACCAGCTCTTCTCGATTGTTGTCACATGTATCGGTTCCAGCAAATATAAAGTCAATCTTACGATCGTAAACTCAATTTAAGAAGCTATCCGTTACTGGTCTTTTAACCTTATAAATATAAGGGCAATTGATTTATATAGCAATGTCAGTGGGACGAGAGTTCCCCCACAAAGGCTGCTCTCCGCGCCACTATAATATCCCTATCCCTCGGCTAGGGCCGGATATGAAATTACCCAGATATGTTTAGCGAGACCAATAGACGTAGCTTTTTTCTCTTTAGAATCGTCCTGTGTTATAGACGACTACTTTGAAGAAATAATTCAATGTGATATAAGGAACGTGTTTTCCAACATGCTGTTCACCCTTATATTGGTCTCGATATTAAATTTAATTGTAATTCTTAATGATACTCCATTCAATTGTTGTCAGATACTTATATCAGTTGTTCAATTTCTAGATTTATTAGGTTTCTTTTTCTTTTTTGGAGTCAAGCCATTTGAAGACATTGGCATTGCTTGCAATATTTACAGCAAACGTATTTCTGTCGGGAGATATGAAGGACTTTAAAGACTTTGTTTTTGATAATTTTCTGTATTACACGGTAAGTATTTATATGGGAAAACACCGAAAAATCTTATTAATTGAACATGGTATAAGGAACAATTGTATCCCCATTATGAAATGATACGAAGAGATTCTCCCGGATGTCCAAAAGGTTTTGGAAATCAAACAAAGACTTTTTGGGGATACTATTATAAATGTTTTACGTTACCATTCTCGCTAGGAACAATTTTTTAAAAGGTAATTTAAATAAATCAACTGTAAAAACGCGGGTTTATTTTCTATTCAGGTTGATACAATTACATCGACTGATAAAGAAAAGTCTAAAGATCATCATATTGACATTGGATCAGTTATTCGTATATAAAAAGCTAATATCGCTTCGATAAATTAACTTGAGCCTGTACAATTGTCTTGATGTTAATGTCAATTAATTTATTCCACATAGGTACTACGATGAAGAAAACTATGGTTTTTACTGGAGTATAACTTTTTGAAACCTTATTTGCAAGAAAGAACGCCAGACAGTCTTCTAAGGAACACTGTTCCAGGCAACCGGAGTAAACTTAATTTCAACATCACTAACCTCAATCCTTTAAATACTTATTATTGTCTCTTGTCATCAAACAATTTTGCAACCACAAACAGAAATGGAAGACTTTTTATTTACTGAAACTTGTCTGCCTGCCTTTCAAACTGACTTGACGTGCTATCCCCTCTTAAACGTCAATAGCGTTCAATCAGGTCAAGTACAAAATATATCCATTTACCTTTGGTGGTGGCAGACGATCTGAAATCTTCTGATATAATGTGGGCTACTGTGTTTTCTTATTATTTTCAGAATCCCTCTCAAAAAGATTGAATTTAGCGAAAGAGTCTGATGTAGTTTTTTTTTTTATTCCAGAAATTCAACATTATTTGTGATTTGAGAAAAATAACGATAAAAAACAAGTAATTAAGATTAATAGTGCTTGTAGATAGGTTTTCTTTTAATATTCTTAGTTTTTACAAACCGAATCCCTTCTACATTATGGTGGAATGAAGGTATTTAAAAGTTATTGGGATCTGTGGATAAGCGGCATCTAATTATTATTAAAGGTACTATTGGATGGTAGGATACATGTCCGATGGTGCCTTAAATTTAAGCAGTCAGTGCTTTTATGATTGGATTGATTCATAAGCAATGATTTGTTCTAATTGTTCTATCAGAATTGAGAGGACGACAGTTCTCAGAAATTTTAAAAGTCAGTTCTGAGTTAAAAAGCTGTAACTCAGAGTTTACTTGATGTTATTTTCTTTAGAATATTCTTTGGTATTTGAGTCTTTCATGTGGGATCGATGATTATTCATTATATAATAAGTGTATTTAACACAAATTTTAACGAAAAAAAAAGGAATTGTCGATGTACAGATCGGATGATACATTTCATTGATAACAGAAGACCTTCAAAAAAGCTGGCCTAATATTCCTGTGATAGAAAACTCAGGGTTTACACCACTAGAGTATCGACACGTGTTTGATTTTTATACTATTTTATTTGAGGTTACAGATCAATATAAAAGACAAAATAGTTTTTCAAAATATAATAACAGGTTTAAAAAAAACGTGTAACTATATATTTTTTTTTACAAAGTACAGACTGGCCTGTGCGAGATTTATAGTTTTACAAAAGACAAATGTGACCCTACCTGACAGAGGATCCTTTTGTTCTTCTTGTAAATATGTCTCAAGAGGTTATTTAAATTAAAAAGTAAGCACAACTTCGAACTACTCATATCCTATACTATGACTATACATGGCCGTACTAGCATATCGCCCGTGGATTTCTAGGTTTTAGTTTAAGCTAAAATTTAATATTTTTGCTTTTTTTTTAAAAAAAAGGAATCCTTTGTTGTCTAGCCTTTTGATTATAGTATCGTTGCTTCAATAGAATTAATAAACGTTGTTTTGAAGAAAGTAGAAAAAAAGAGAATAAATCTTGTGCATAAATTCCTCTTTATTTAAAGTCTAAAAATAATAATAAAACTGGTTTAAGTCAGAACGAAATAATTAATTATTTGATTTATCACATAATATGGCGTCTTTTCATGCAAGGAAGGAGTAATTCCGCTTTAGGTAAACCTGCAGCAACGTTTTAATGAATCACTTCAATATCTCTGAATGATCATAATAAAAAAGCATCACGACATGAAAAAAGTGTTTTATTCTTTTCAGTATTTGTAAACAATTGAATAATTTGCCATTTTTAAGGTTCTTTCTTAGCCTTAAAAATGCACTGATGCTTTTTATTGATGACAATTTTTTCGGTTATAAATAATTGCAAAGAATAATGTGCTATTTTGGTGCTGGTAATGAGCCCAATCATACACATTTTCCAAAAATCTTTCGCCCTAACACTTTTATGTCGGTCTTATCTGAACTTGGTTCGCATTAATGTCTTTTATTAACGTTGTGTCATTATTATATATATCCCTACGTGTAGGTTTTACCAATTTCGTGTACCTGTAACTGATTTAAAAACCAAACATATTTTTGGTGTAATCACGTTTTTTTTTACAAAAGGTGGCAAAAAATATATCTTGATACTTAAGGATTTCCTAGGTTTTTTAATAATGAAGTCTCTTCCAGGATTGATCAATCTGCTCGTATTTACCGCTCCTTTCTTACTCTTGATTCACATAGTTCTTTAATTACTCGAGACTTTTAGATTTACAACGGTGTTGCCAATAATGTTATGATTTGCTGCCATGCACGATAGCATAATTACACTTTTTTTTAAATAAATATATTTTCACTTTTTTTTTTTTTTGCCTTTTTTTGTAATTGATTCATGACATATTCCGTTTAATTTCTAGTTTTGTCTGATTATCCTTGTTTATTTTTACTATCAGCTCATCTCCTTACAAAAAACCCGACGTATCGATACCTTTCGTCATACAATAATCGTACTAGTAGCATAAGAAACATGATCTATACTATTCATCCAGTGCTAGATGCAAAATTGTGTTTCATATACGTTTAGATGTTTTATTTACCAGAATTTACTACGAGCATCCGTTTTGATAAATGTAATGCCTGATGAGACTACGAGTTAAAGCACAAATGTTGTAGAGTAATCCAAATTGTACTAAGTCTATACCAATGGGTCAATACGCAATGCTATATATTAAATTTAAAATCATTCATTACGTCCTATTTGTTTACATATATTGCAGGTAATTATAGATTATTCACACACTCGAATCACTAAAAAATCAAAATAAAAAAATAAAAAAATAACTGAGCTAAATTCTTGACACGAGATTTTTTTTTCCGGCTTGGGCTTTACATGTACCTTTCCGCTGAAAATACTTTTGGTCTTGAAATTTATAACCTTAATGTAAAACAAAAAGGGTATGGTACGTATGATTTTCAACTTTACCTGCTTTTTGTTTGCAGTAAATATGCAGATAGCGGAAAGATATATAGATATCTCAAGTAATTTCTCTCCTCCTGTTGCCCGTATGACGCAACTGTTACATTTAGTAGTGTCATGAGCAAGAGCATAGAGACGGAAGTGCAATTTTCTATTTATGTTTAAAATAATTTACAAAAAAAAAAAAAAAAAAAAATTGAAAAAAAAATGAGAAAAATAAAAAAAATATAGAAAAATGAAAAATACCGTTTTGAATTAAACAAATATGAAACTTGTGGAATGTACCTTTGCTTATATACTTTTTACTCATATCTAAACATTGATGCGTTTCTTTTGTTCACTGACGAGTGTTTGTCAAGGATTCTCTAATCATATAAATGTGGTCATAATAACTTTAAATAGCTAAAATTACAAGAGCGCACAATCTCTTAGTTTTTTTTTTTTTGTTAAAATAGCTATTAGTGGATCGATATCGTGGATTGTATGTTACACGGCTAACTAGAATATTCTATGCGACATATCCTGGAACCGATACAGCGGCTGGAGTATGGAGACAACGGAATGTAGCTAAAAAGTAGCTTTGAGCCAATAAAAAACTCAAAAGGTACCGCGCTATTGGAGTTATACACTATTTTCATAAATTTTTCGTGCACGCTTAGAATAAAACTTCAATCAGCGACGGAATAAATAATCGCTTAAAAATTAATTAATTTTCCATGCATAGTTTACAAACGAAATGAACGAAAGAGAAATATATCTGTTATCATTAAATGGGTATACTGCTAAAAGTAGAAGAACAATTTTTCATCATATTGAAGGACCCGAATAAGTGCACTATTGTATGCGTATAATATGACTTTAATTTAATGTCACTTCATCCAAAAGACTAACCTGCTCGAGCTTGCTCTTGAAAATTGAACGATTGGGTTTAAACCAAATAATTATTGTCTTCTTTTTAGGCCTATTTTGATACGCACAAACGAGAAAAACTTGATATTGTTGTTATTCACCCATAAGGGAAGCGAGGGGTAGCAACCCCCCCCCCTTTAGATGTGTTGCGTTACCAAGAGTAAATTAAATGCCACTACCTCGTCATGAACGACACAGTTATTGGTAACAAACGTATAAGTGGATAAATATATGGATGTACCAGACTTCCTTCCTTACCTGACACCCTGAAACGGTAACCTGTTTTTTTTTGTCAAACTACAAACAAAATACCTAAAAACGCTCAGACAAGTACTTGGTATTTAGAGTTTTACTTGAAATAAAGTTTTATTTCATTGTATGTATTAGGGGTATTTCAACCAATTTTTATTTTACTTTGAATAACACAATTATTTTCCGTTTGCTTTCGTATAATTTCTGGGCAATCCGAATTTTTCTATAATGAATATGAGGTATGTACCTTCTTGCAAAAGATATATATATAAAATGAAAGCTAGAAAAAGTGTATTTATTACTGCTTCATGCGAATTTCATTGTTCTTTGTTTTTCTCCCCCTTTTTTTTTCAACGAATTATTTTAAAGTCAGAAATGAACAATGAAATCTTATATAAATAGTTGGTAAAAAAGTTTACCTCAATCCTTACTCAATTTTTATTTTTCTCTTTCTTTATTATTTTACGTATAACTATCTTTATTCTCAAATTCATAACACTTTGTACGTAAAAGGTAAATATTGTAACAACCAATCCAAAAATGAGTGACATTTATCTAACATGTTAATATAGCAAACTTCTTACTTCAAATAACTGCCCTTTTTTTTTACCAGCATGGACTCTGATAGATCCTTGTCTGGTACGCCGGGTACACCTGGAAGCAATATGAGCACATCTAGCTCTTTGGCTCCTGGCGATCGTATTATATCTGTTAAATCCTCTATTGATGGTATTGGTTGGGACCCAGAGCGACGTGAAAGGCTCGAAGAATATGTAGTGACAGTCCACAACATCACTACACACGCATACTCACTCTCAAAGTACATTTTTTTGCGTGCCATTCAAGAAGATGAGAACTTTGATATCAGGCGATGTATCAATCGTGATTTTTTTGCAGAGGTCTGGCTCAAACTGACTCGGTATGCACGAGGAAGGGCTGGCGGAAGAACTGCGGCGACTCGTGCATTCATTGACACTTATCTTGATGACTATTTGGAGGTCACTGGTTTTGTTCCACCAGATTTCCGTTATGGTCAGCAAGCATCTTTAATCGAAGGAGCAAAGATCTTTACATCTTATAGCAACAATGTTCAGATGCGTTTGGGAAGTCATCTTAGACAAGCTGTTAATCATCTACTTCGTATTCGACAAAGAAAAGCCGAATTAATTGCTTATAGAAGACGTGAAGGATTAATTGATGCACTGATAAAATCTGAAGTATACAGAGAAATAACTGAGCCGGCGACAAGATTCAAGGAACTTATAGCTAGAAGGTTACCTCAAGATTTTGTATTGGACGGAGAGCAGTTCGGGGACCCTATCTACAATAACGCTCTTGAAATTCTTCGCCCTGTCCTTACCAGTTATCCCGTTGACTACCGGTTTCGTGGAAATAGCATTTATTTTGATTCCAAAGCAAGACCAGTTGAACATATGCGGGCTTTTTACGAACTGGCTTTATTATTTATTGATATAGAATTACCTGTGTTTAATTGCTTCCCATTACGCCGCTCTTGGATTCCTTGCTACACAACCATCGATTCAAAAATTCTTTGTCAAAATATTCTTGGTCGTCGGTGGACTAATCGTCAAGATAAGATAGCACTTTGGCGTGAAGTAATTAACCTAAACTCGGATGCACTCAAACACCAAGAAAATGGCGAGCTCCAGTTTAGAGGAACTATTCAAACGGATGGAGTAGGTGTAACTGTGATCAAGAAAAGAATGGATCGTGAAAGCAGATATACTGCTCGTTTTGCTGTTGTGGTTGAATCAATTCAGTACATTTCACAAGAGATTGCTCAAGAAACTGTTGGAAGATGTGTTACAATTGATCCTGGACGAAGAGATTTGCTATTCTGTGTGCATGAAAACTCAACCGCAAACAATCCAAACAAGTTTCGATTTACCAAACAGTACCAAGACAAGTTTGAAAAGATCAAAAAATACCGTAGAATCCGTGAAGCTGTGAAACCCGCTAGAGTAGCAGCCGCTGAAAGGCTTTTGGTTAATTATGATTCCTTGAATAGAGATGAATTTGAACAGTATCTTGAAAACAGGTCCAATATGACAGGCATTATCCAAAACCACTATGTCAACTTCCGAACCAACCATCGTACTGCTCATCCCTTGCACAGAAAATTGCGGCTATCTGCCTATATTAGAAGACAGCAAGGAAACGAGGATCTTATTTCAAAACTAGATGAACAGTTTGGTGTCGAAGCTGTTTATGTTATGGGTAACTGGTCTTCTCCTAATGCAAGATTTCATGAGCCGGTCCGAGGCCTTGGATTCCGTCGGTTGCTTCAAAAAGCTGGTAAAAGGGTGTACTTGATTGATGAATTTAGAACAAGTCAGTGCTGCCCAGCTTGTGAACGTAGAAGTCTTGAAACGTTTCGGATGGTGGATAACCCGCGCCCTCATAGACGAAGAGCAAATCCTCGTGTAATCAGACATGGTCTCTTAAGGTATGTTGATTTTACATGTTAATAATTTCTTCATCTAATAATTTTTTTTGTTGTTCTTGTGACAGATGTACAAATCAAAATTGTAGAGCCGTGACTAATAACACAAATAGGATTGTTCCTCGTCTATGGAATCGTGATATGGCTGCTTGCTTGAACATGGTTGATATTGTTCGATCACTTCGTGCTGGAAATGGCATTCCCCCAAGATTTCGACGTGGAGAGGTTCCCCAGAACCAACGGAGAAGAGCAAGAACCCAAAATGAACAAGCAAACATTAGA
>NW_026252355.1:0-110000 GCF_025094135.1 Mucor mucedo | reverse complement strand
ATACTGGTGCTTTGATGAAAATGCAACGTTAGCGTGCGCTGATCATGCTATTTTGACTACCACCAAATCGTCACCGAAACGCTTAGCTATCGCATTTGAGAAATGGGTGACGAAGCGAAATCTATTCTTTATGGATAAATTTGAAATTTCACCACATATGCAGAAAGTCAGCGTGTGGCAGAGATTGATTCAGAAAGTGCGCAGTGTATCAAGTCCAACACCAGCCATCGATGATATGGATCGATCCTATCATAAGTTCTTTGATCGCGTTCAATCTATTCGTATATCCGACACCAAAAAACACTACATAGAATATGTGAAATATCTTTTGCTCGAATTCTGCAAAAGTTATTCTTCTTCTACGTTAATGAATGTCAATGGTCTGTTTTTGAAAAAGAATTTTTATCATAGTGCCCAATATGGCTACGTACCACCAAAGAACGGTTTCACTATCTGCAGTGATGGCGGTGTCAGCGGTGGCCCAAAACAAAAAAAAGCAGCGACAGCAACATTACCAGCAGCAGCTAGTATGTCCAAATTCGTCCTGCGCAAACCTGATATTCCAGCACCACCTCTTCCTCTTTCTCTTCCATCACCACAGCCTGCAGCATCCACATCTGCACCACAGCCACAACCAAAGCCAAAAAAGGCACAAGAGCAGACCGTAGTTATACCATCACCCGACCTTATTTGTTTCATTTGTGGACAGCACGAATTTCCTAAAGAAAAATGGGACGCGTTTGATTTTGACCCAGGCTATGTCGATCATTTAGAAGCAACGGCGTACCAAAGAAAGGTTGGCCACACAGGTTCTGGTAATTCTTGGGATCCACGCGTCTTTATTCAGTGTGCCGAGTGTAACCTCAAAGTACATTGCGGGTGTCCTACGCCACCCATTAAAAAATATCCCCAAAAGTAAGTTTTTTTTTTCTTCTTCTCTTTTCTATATGCTGATGCTCACATCTTTATACAGATTTCAATCGTTTGTGTGTATTCAATGTGATACAAAAGGTGAAGACTTATCGCTTAAAAATGATTTTCATCGACGTAGAGGCACTACTGGTATAAACTATAAAGTCTGACCTATTTTTTTAAATCACCGACCCCAAATTTATAAAAATAAAGGAAAGTTCTCCCCAAACCTATTTTTCTTTCCTTTCTAAATAATAATAATAAAAAAAAAGAAACACCTACAGAATGGATATTGGAAATTTACCTATTTACAACAACGATAATAAGCAAAAGTCCAGAACTTTTGGTGAAGCACCCGAACCAAAGAGTGCTTGGGATCAAATTGGTGATTATGAGCAGGGACCTGCTACTACCACGACTACAAACGACGATGATGAAGATGATAAAAGACCAGAACAATTTGATAACCCAGTCAAAACACCCACTGCCAAAGAAAGACAAGAGTCCGATGAGGCTGCATCCAACGCTTCCAAAGCCGCTGTAAAGGAATCTCGCAAAAACCAAGCATTATAAATTCTACACTAGTTTCTCGAGCGGGACAAGACCCGACGATTTTTAGTGTGTAAAAAATGAATTTACTTTTTTTTTTTATATATATATACATATAAATAAACGGTACATATATTGAAGCCTATTAAAAGAAGCGTGTGCGACAAGAGTTATGACCACTGACCCTGAGTCTTTACGTGAGCATGACACAAATCACTCGGTATGTTTGTTTTATAAAGAAAAACGCGTATTGTCATGTTCGAATTCCAAGCACCGAATGATATATTTATTTGTTTGCAGCCTCTTTTTTTTTTTCCCTCCCAACCAAGCCCAATCAAATGATCGGGAATACACAATTATTGTAGACTAGTTAAATTTTAGTTATTTATTTATACGGTATAAAAAAGAAAGAATAGAATGTAATGATGATGTATATGTACAAATGAAAAAAAAAATAATGAGAGAGAGAGAGAGAGAGTTTTAAAGATTATAATGAGAAATCGGCGCGATGTAATTGGACAAAATTATTTAAAGTCTGGTCGTCCACCCAACAGTTGTATTGAATAAGTTTAAGGAAAGCGCGTTCTAATTGACACACATCCTCCAGCGAGAATAGTCCACCGCAGATTTCATAAATGCGTCTGTTGGATAGTGTATTTGTGGTGGTGGTCCAGGCACTGTTTTTGAGGAATTTAGATGCTAACAGTAAAGCACCGAGAAACATGCGGTGATTGGTGTCATCACCTCCCGCTGCTCGTTTAGGCAAGTTGGATTTGGCTCGTTGTAAATAAATAAGTGCCACTAATAAAGTGCGTGCATTGATTTGTGCTAAATGTGTGATCTTTTGAACAAAGAATACTAATTCTGGTAATGAACGGCGGCGTGTCACTGGGCGAGCTGGCATTAAGTCACACAGTGTCATTGCTGTAAAATCTGATGAGGATATATATATTTAGTTTATTGCTTGTTATGCCAATATGTACTCTTTTGTTTTTACCTATTAAAATGGATGGTAATGTGGCTGTGTGTAATTTGGTTTGTGTAGGTACATTATGTGAACGAGTGACAGTGAAATTATAGGACGGGGTTGGCTGTTGAATCATTTTTTAATATAAGAGAGAGAGAGAGAGTGAGGTGAAAAAAAGGCAAGGTAAAAGTGTGAAATTCCAATGGGTCTTTTTATATGAAAAAAGAATCCCCATGTGTTACTATCAAGCCCCTTTTTTCTTTGTTCTCCTTTGTTATTCTTTTACACCAAACAAAACAATTCCCCTCTCTCCCTCCTATATTTGTATTAACACTCTTTTTTTTTTCTGTCTGTCTATCCTCCTTTGTCCTTTAGGCATGTATATTGACAACATTAATATCTCCTTATTATCGTCTCAACCATCAAGAAGAAAAGAAACAAGCCATTGACATGTTTCAAGAAGAGTTCGGAATGCCCTAATTAATGATTCTCGTGAAACCCTCGCAAGGAAAGCATGAGGTTTTGTTTTGATGTTTTTTAATTATACTCTTTTGTACCGATTATTTCTTTACTCCATTTAGTTCACCCGAAAAGCCCTACGTTAAGAAATAAATTAATTTTGCTACATTTAGATTTTGTTGTCGCCATTGTTATTAAACTCTCCCTTGAGGTGAAAGGACGTTTTTCTTTTTTTTTTCACAATTAATGCGTGTTACTCAGATTTACTTTTTATCTGAATTATTTAAAATATCCTGTCCAGAACAAGCCTCACCTGTCAATGATTAACCGGATTTGCCAAAGCGGGAAATATTTTACATGCACTGAGGTCGGATCAAAAAAAAAAAAACCTTTGGGCTCTTATCAAATTATATATATATTCAATGCATGCAATTGCATCAAAATAAAGAAGCATAGTATGGTTGAACAATGCTGTTTAAACAAAAAGGTCATGCATATTGATAAGTGACGGACAAAAAAAAAAGATTTTTTTTACTCTTTTTTGTTCCGATCTTTAGGTGACACCATGACAATCGGCCATATTGCTTCCGAAGGTACTAATAATGACGCTTTTCATCACAAATGGATTACGCTTTCATTACAAAGTATTACAGATAGTTCAGTCAAACACTATCAGCAAAGAATTTATGTTCATCAGCAGACACTATCTCCTCCTTCAAAGAGATGGACAGTTTGGGTGTCAGCATGCTTCTTTTCAAGAAAAAAGCTTGATAAATTCAGGTGTAAGTGCATTCCTAAAGAGTTTTTTTTTTTTTTTTTTTTTTTTTGCTCTCCCTAAATTTTTATTGTTGAGGGGAATCATTAGAGTACCTCAAAAATCCCAAGGCATGCGGCTTTCTTGGTTATCAATCTCAAGATGCCTAGCTTATTGTTTACAACTTTTTAAACCATGACCTAGAAATGTGTTTGCAAGCAGAAACACACAAAGGGAACAGAAGATATACTAACGTTATTTACTATGGTCACCAATTAAATCCGTAAACCAGCAATTTCTGTTATGGGTAAAAAGCCTTGACAACCAAAGGATCAGCAAAGATTAGGAGGGCAAGCAAACACAAGCAAACACACCCAATTAGAACACTTGGGTGATATCATAATTACATTTCTCATCCATAGTCCCAGAGATCACACGAGTATTTAACGGGCTATCACAAGAGATTGTAACTGTTAAAAAAAAAAGTTCTATTTGTATAACTGCAATTCTTGAAACGCTATCTCCAGAAAAGAAAAACAGCTATTAGCAAGAGAAAGAAAAAAAGATACTTCAATTCCTTAACATGTGTCATTTAAACATCAGAAAGAGCTCGTGTTATATCATGTATAGTTTACTTTTGCTTGGATCCAAATCGTGGATCTAATTGGTCACTTTCCAAAATCAGTAGCTTTCTGCGACTGCACTTCCCTTTGTCTCATTTCTTGGAAAAAAATATAGTGTCACACGGCCTCAGTAGTGAGTTTCACTTGCTTAAGAAAAATATAGCTCTAGACTCCGGGTTAAATTATATAACCGTATAGGCTTGAGAGAATAAAACTCATTGTTCAAGAGGACTAGAAAGGCCAGCCCATATGAACAAGATCCCAAACCTGCAAGTTACATAACCCATCACTATGAGGCTCTTTTTGTGTCAATCACACCGAGAAGAGTGAACCAAATAAAATCAGATTATAGCGGCGAGGGGAGCAATAACAATAGCAGATGTTAATAGCTTATTTTTTTTGCAAAAGACAAAAGACCAAACAATGCAATCAACAATAAATATGATCCTGCGGATCTTTTTTTTTGCGCAGTTTGTGCGTTTTTTAAGATACATGATTAAGTATCTTATTTATTAATAAGGAATACCGTTGGTAACCTTTTGAAAGTAATCATATAGCACCGTTCTCTGGTTTTCAAAAGATTCTTTTACTCTTTGAATCATAAAATCAGCAGCAATTCTATCTGATTTATCAGTTTGGAAACGAGTTCGCATTCGTTTGATCGTTTCTCCTCTAAAGCAAGGCAGACCAGACTGGAGCATGAGTGTCACCAGTTGCATGATTAACTCGGCATAAGGACGACATGCCAAATAACCCTTGATGACCAGCTCCGAAAACTGTTTGAAAGCTTGTCCTTCTGAATTACCTCCCATGACTTGGACCATTTCTGTCGTTAATTTGAAGGGCGAACTTTCAAATCCAATACCACCAGGTGCGATATCAAAAATAAAGCCAAAATCGATATGAATAATGTGGCCATCATCGTCCAGCATAATGTTACCGTTATGACGATCTTTAAACTGAAGGAGATAGGAAATAAGAGAGTAAGCAGCTACACTTTGCACGAAATTTGTTCTCGCTCTTTGGAAATCAATTGAGCTGGGACCACCGTATTTGGCCACAAAATAATCATACATGCTATTCACTTTCTCGCGGCCTAATTGATCACGAGAAATGGATCTGGGAATCACATCAATCACACCGCGTCCTGGAGCAGTAGCAACAACACGGTAGGGGTACACATACAAATCGAGACCAATACTGGTAAAGATGTTCTTGAAGACGGCAATCAACTGAAGCGCAAGTACATCCTGTCGGCAATCATCACCTACTTTAAAAATAGCGCTTTGCCAAAGCGTCATAACCGATGTATCTTCATCAGATCCTTGAATGATATTTTCATCAGCCATATCGTCTTCTTCCTTTTCTTTTTCGATCTTGAAGGTGGCCATAAATGGTGCTTTGGCGTGACTTTGAAGAGGTCGGCCTGAAGTTCGATTGATATCAACAACGTGGCCATCGGGATTACTAGGAAGATACACACCAACGTCAACTTTAATTTTAGCCAGCTCTTCATCAAGACGTTTCTAAAGTAAAACATTTCGTTAAATAATAATAACAATAATAAAAAAAAAAAAGCTTAAATGTTTATGTATTTACCTTTTGCATTGGTTTCTTCTCGGTTTGACCATATTTGATGTATTCCTTTAAATACCCAGAAATAGCAGTAACATCACCAAAGAATTTAAACTCTCTCTCGTAAAACTCCCGATCAGCCCCAGTAAATGAGGCAACAAGGTTGTCGATAATTTTTTCAAGAAGAGGCTTCAATGGATCAGGCTATATGCATAAAGAAAATAAAGATAGTTAATATTCACATCTTATATTATACAACTCCCACCCAAAGGTATGTGTATTACCTTGATGCAGTCTTTATCTGCATCTACAAAAAAGTTTGCTTGCATGTTCCAGATAAGTTGATGGGCAAACAATTGCGATACTTGACCAGCTTCCATAATGTACCTCTCCACATATCCATACTCATCATAGCGGAGCGCTTGTACAATCTGCGGAATATAAAAAAACACGGTATCGACAGGATAATATTCCAAACTTCTCATTGCATATTGCAGAATGAGAGGATGATTACCGTATTCTGGCATAAAATAATTAGCTGCGGTGATAGCAGGCACAGGAGCCCAATATTTCAAATAGCGAAGATCCAATTTGGCATTGGGTTGAACTTTATCACCCAACAATATTTCCAACGCCTCTGGTACATCTACCACATCCAGTGTATTATTAGCAATGAGTGTATGGAGCTCTCTTTGGACTGCAGGCTGAACAAATCGAGCAGCCATTTGAACTGCCACCTTGGGCGAGGTTTCCCAAGCAAAACGAACCATTTCCTTCCAATTTTCATCAGTCGTTAAAGATTTTTCGGTGTTACCGATATAATTAGCAGGATAACCTGGTCCCAACGCATTCAAAGGGTTACACCAAACGGAAAGACGTGATAATTCGCTATCCATCAATAATAGAAGTAACCGCTTCGTCAATTTTTGATCACGCATAACATCGTCCTTTGTCTTGTTGTGCAAAAACATGTAGAGCCCAGAAGCAATCTTGGAGCTCGAGTTGCGAATCGATGAACTCGTAACAAGGTCTGTTAAACGAGGTATATCATTAATCACCACCGTGTAAAAATCAGTCAAAATCTTTTGTTCAACAAGCGCATAACTTTTGCGGGAGCCATAATGCCACTTGGGAGGCAAAGAGAACCAATTGAAAGCAGAAGTGTATATGAGAGATCTGAACCGATATTCAGCAAGCACTTCCATTTGTGCCGAGTGAAGGATTTTCATGCCCAAAAATAAGAGCTGAAATCTTGGAAGACGAGCAAATGAGTGAGAACTCATCAGATGAGAATTTTGGAAAGTGCACTGTAGAAGACGAATCAGCATGTTGATCAAGTGTTTGCTACGATGGCGAATCGCATAAAAACGGCTTGTCAAGAACTTGATCCAAGTGACGTGGGGGGTAAACAAGCGGGTCATGCGTTCATTGTTTTTGTCAATAATAGCTCTTTCGGAAGGCGCATAGGTCATCTTGCTGACAAAAGGATGCTTTGCATTTAATTTGGGAGAGAACAGGCCTTTTCTATAACGTTGGGCCCAACTCCACATATTCAAAATTTCAACCATCAGACGTTTTTCGATATCAGGACGCTCAACAAGAACCCAGTTCCAGACATCTGTACCAATTTCCAGTGACTCCGGCGTAAATATGTGAACAGGAATACGGACAATGAGAGTGACTAGATCAGGATGTATTGTGGGTAGAGATATAATAAAACTAGCTGCCTGTAACATGGTACGACGCAATCTATCTACTGGTACAATCCTTTTTTGTTTCACGTCGTCGAGTAACGCATGCAAAGTTGTTATGACAATCGGCACTTGTTCACTTAAACCAGCTCCAGTATGACTATCGGGTAATTTATCTGCTCCATGACGCATGCCTGCCAAAAATTCAATCCCACTGACTTCACCAATATAGTAACGTCTTGATGTAAATCCGTCCACAAAATCCGACGAGTCATCCAATTGAATCCCCCGAATACGGGGTACAAAATCAACCGTCATTTCATTCTTGGCTGCAGATTTTCCGACATCCAAAGCCAACGTTCTGCCTAAATGTGCTACGTCAATGGGCGCACCAGACTCAAATTTTTTATATTCTGCCAAATAGTCTTGTAAAAGACCATTGATCTCCATAGGTGCACGGTCCATCGATATCTGAAGCCATTTTTTGCCATTTTCATACATGTGAGCACAGATTTCCTGACGATACGTAAATGAATCCCCGAGCTCGATCGTGACATCAATTCTGGGAGAAAAGAATTTGAAGGTAGGGCAGTATTCTTCTCTGTATTCCGCTTCACAACTTAACCAGAGCAATTGCACGAGTTCCAAAAGCAGTGTGATGAGGGATTTCTCTGCAAAAACTTGAGGAAACGAAGTGACAATACGTTCTGTCATCTTGACGGCTAAAGTGTGTACCTTGACGAGACGATGACAACACAGTTTGAGCAGATTGGTCATCTGTTCTCTCAGTTCCCCGTCTAAATTTTGAGAAGCGGCTTTATACGAAGCATCCTTGATGTAAGTTGTCACGACACGATCCGCAATGGTTTCGAGACAATTGGACATGGTGCTATTACTTACACCATCATTCATAAAATAGCGTAGGATAAAGCTACAATCCCCTGTTTTACTTCTCATCATTTCAATGTGATATACGGTTAAAGCAAAAATGATTTGTGCAAACGAGAAATTTTTAGTATCGTATGCAAGGTTGGGTAGGAACGTTATTAACTTTTGTCTCATCAAGCCGATATCACGATCCATATTATTTCCACCACGAAGTACTGAGTTGTATTCCAAATCACTTTCCAAATAATTGGTGGCACTTTCGATCACTAGAACTGGGGTTTTCTTAGCAATGAGTAACATGGAATCATACCATTCACGGATCCAAATAGATTCAGTCACATAGCCAAATAAGACACAATGGAACCAAGTATTTCGGAAATGAGAAACGGTATCTTCACTAGGATTTAAATGTGGGTTGAAATCGTCATGTTCCAGAAGAGTACGAATCACGGGCAAAAGTTTTCCTAACTTTGAGATCCAAGGAAGTTCGGATTCCTTCTTGTTTTTAGACATCATGCGCTGAATCGTATTTCCGTTCTCGACAAAGAGGGATAGTAAATTGCTCAGATATTGGTCGTAATATTCAGGTCGGGCCGATAATCTTTGAGCCAGCAAGGTCTGTGCATTCAAGATAGAGGTGGTTAATTGCTTATTATCGACCATCAAGGATTCTCGGCTCAAAATAGCAAACAAATTGATGATGTCCCTGAAAACCGTGGATGGGCTGACAAGTGCTAAGTCCACAAAACTATTGGTCAAAGTGGCAATGGCTGAAATTGAAAAGGACTTTCGGCGTAAAGATAACATGGAATAAGCTTGAACAATGATCTGATAAATCAGATTTTGTCAATTTTCTATAGTTTTCATGCACTCTTCCCCCCCCCCAAAAAAAAAAAAAAAAAGTGATACAACTTACAGTTTCATCAGCTAGATACACAGCGACATTGACAATAGCCGAAAGCGCATTTACACACACTTGCTCCTTTTGTGATTCATTTAATAGTTCAGCACTTGGGACACCAATGATACTATTCGGATCCACAAATGCAGATGGCTGATCTTGGGTTTCATCATCAGAGTATCGAGTGATTTCATTCAAGAGGGCATACAATGTCGAAACAGCTGCTTGGCGCATTTGAGTCACAGGCTTAGTCTATAAAAACACCCGCACATGTTTTTTTTAGCTCTTGCAAGTTACGTGTGAATCCATATCCTTCTTACCTGGACACACTGCGCTAAGCGCACAATTGCAAACTTTTGCATGGTGACAGTCTCATGTTCTTGCTCTACCTTCAATTCAAATACAGGCGAAGGTGTTGCTAAAAATCGACATATAGCGTTGGTCATTCTATTATTCAAACTTGGAAAACTAAAGCAAAAATAGGGTTAAGTGGCTTAAATTGAATTGGGTGGATTAAACTTACTTGATTGCTAATAATACAGCAGTGTCCAGGGAAGCCACATGTACCCAAGGGTCCGTATAATGCGAACTTTCAAAAACACATTGATGGATGTAATTAATCAAAACATCGTCTACTTCATGGAGATAGACAGATGATAAACCTGCCACTTGCTAAAAAAAAAAAAAAAAAAAAAAAGTTCGTATACACATAAAAACAAAAAACAAAAAATATAAAACTGCTATAAAAGATGGTTCTCACTTACCAAGCTAGTGCCCATAATTTCCTTCATGTAAGAATCCAAAGCCCACCTTTTACCCTCGTTCTCTCTTTTTTCAGCGTACTTTCGAATATCATCGAAATAGCCAAGACTCATGACATAAACACCTCTCAAATGTTTGCTGAGTTTTTTATCCATCTCGCTCAGCTCTTGATCCACGGGTGTCACACCCTCCGCTACTTTTTTCATCAAAATGGACCAAGCATCTTCGATATTCGTAGTCAAATGCAATTTCTTCAGTTCGTTTTGGTTGATATGTTCCGCTGAATTTGATGGTGTAGACAACGCAATGACTCTGGCGGTCACATTTCGCAAGATGATGAGTAAATCATGAATAATCCGATTTGAGCTCAAGGGCATCCCAGTTTCCCAATAATTTGCTAATACACGTCTACTGTACGATTCTTCATCATCTGTTTGAAGACATGCAGCGATTGCATTCCTGATTGTATCCAGAGTTTCATCAACAATCAGTGGTTGCATATTTTCACATATCGTTTGAAGTTGTGCTGGTTTGAAAAGATAAGGTGATACTTGTAAAGCTCGAGCAAGACCAGCTAATGAGGGTAAAATAAACGATACAGTGTAATCGGCTTTTTTTTTGGGGGGGGGGGTTTAAACGGTTAGATACCCTCTCTCTCTTTCTCTTTTTTTCTTTTAACATTAAGTTGTGTGTTTTAGCGCTTACTATTGCTGGTATTTATCAAATCTATGATACACCGTCCATAATTCCACAAGGTTTTATAAATGATTTCTTCTAATTCCGGTTGCTGAAAAGCCAAGTCTAAAAGACCAGAAATCAAAGTGTAGGTAGTACTATCTGGCGTTGTGTAGCCTACTTCAATGTGTTAAAATATAGATCACTGTTTTGTAAAAAAAAACACACACACGGAACCTTTAGGTAAAATAATATCGTCCCATTCATAGACGGGTAAATGTTTTAGATAACTTAAAATACGTGGAACAAGCTCAACTTGTTTTGAATCTTCAGCATGCACTGTATACTTGACTAATGCATCTAACGTTTGTTGATAACGGTAGGTCTATGAAATAGTTTGAAGATTAAAATAAAATACTTTTGTGTTACCACCGTCGGTTACATTACCATACGGCCTATGCTAACTTCGGAGGAAGTGAATACGGTAATATCTTCCATTGGTACTATAGGAACAGTGATACATTTTGAAATAAGCCTTTCAACTTCATCCACAGTTGTTTTTGCTCGTGAATCAGCTAAAACACCAGCAAGGCTTACGAGAATGCGTGAATGGAGGTCATAATCAAGCCTATGACAGAGGGAATGAATTTCGTGTTTCTTTATTTCACTTTAACTTGCTCCCATATAAACCGCAATAGAAAAATTTACCCTTTCATTTTAGTTGATAATAAGAGAGAGAGAGAGAGTAAAAAAAAGGGATACAAAATATATATATATAAAAAAAAAAAAATAACCCTGAGTTGGTGTTTTTATGCTTATGACGTTTTGGGTGTTTTCCATTAAAGCGGCGCATAAATGATTTAAAGGAACTCTTCAGGCAATGGAGCCAAATCCAATCTTTCAAACCTTCCATTATCAAAAAATGACGCCGTTACTATCCTACCACCAAAGAATCGACCGTTCAAATCTGTAATAGCTCTTCTAGCTGCCTCAATCTCTGAGAATTTGACAAATATACGCACTGCTTTATCAGCATGAATTTTACCTCTGGGCACCTATTATTTTCCATTTTTTAATTAAAAAAGCATTGACTCCCCCCCCCACGCAAAAAAAAAGCCTTTTCTTTTTTTTTTTTGCATAATTTACCTCAAAAATAAGACATCGCTCTACTTTCCCATATTTAGAACATTCATCTGCTGTTTCTTCCTGTAACATATCGTCCACTTCTCCAGGACCCACCATATTTGTCAGTAAAATCACGGGTGAAGGATTTTCTGTCACTTCGACAGGTTTTTGTTCCATCATGATGTTGTTACCACGATGGATGGGTGGAGAATAAACTGGTTCATTCATCTCTTCGCGTCCTTCCTGTAAGTTATACTTGGCAAGTATTTTTGCTGCAATATCTAATGCTGGATTCGCCTCTTCAATTCTGCGTGAAAAGAAATGATTACCACATTATATATACATGCGTGCTCTCCCCCCCAAAAAAATAATAATAATTCATATGAGTATTTACCTTGAATTAGGTTGTTCAACGGGTTTTTGTTGACTCATCATTATTCTACGATGATAAGCTTCTTCTGCCGATTCTCTAACATTAATTTTAGGAGGTTCATTTCTAACTGATGGACGTATAGCTTTATATGAAAATATATTTTTTCAGTACTTTCTCATAATAAAAAGCATATAGACGAAGGTTTACTTACGTTCAGGGCTTGGAGAACGTGAATAATAAGAATAAGGTGAGCGCGAACGCGAACGCGAACGTGAATACGAACGTGATCTCGATCTTGATCTAGATCTAGATCTCGATCTGGATGGCGATTGCTGCTGACGTTTTTCCCATTCTCTCTTTTTTCGTTGTTGTTCACGTAATTCCCTGCGTTCCTCTTTGTATTGTTCGTAATCGTTGGGTCTATGAGGATCGTAGTCTTCCAGCATGTTGAATACGGTAGGTAAAGGCTGCGTATTTGTTGCGAGTTTTCCTTTTTTTCCCTTCTTCTATACGCAATGTAAGTAAAAAACCAGTTTCTGATTTTTTTTTTTTTTTTTTTTTTCGCTTCATATACGATTATACCTTGGACTTTTGGTTTGCTCGAAAACCATTGACGTCGTCCGCTGTCGTTAGAAACGGAATGGCACCAAGGTCAAGATTGTCTTTAGGTTCAGTTGGTTTTGTAGTGGAGAATTTGGAGTCCTGGACTGATTGTTCATTGGCTTTTTCTTCTCGTGTGATGGTTTTCGTAGAGACGATGGTTGCACCTGCTGGAATGAAGGGTTTATTTAATTTGGGTTTTGCCTGAATAGTGGGTCGACGTATAACAGGCCTGAATTTATTGAATGCGGACCAGCCTAAATAAGAGGAAAGGAAGACATTAGAAGTGAGAAGAAGATAATAGCACCTTCTATACCTGTTGGTTGAGCCGGTGTTGGTGCTGGTGCTGCTGGTGTTTCTATAACTGGAGTTTTCTCATTGACGTCTTTTTGAAAAGTAGTTGATCCTGAATCAGGTGCAGGTAATGAGGAGTAGAGACCACTTATATTGGTTGATGTTGGTGTGGTATTGGTTGCATGAGAATCTACTTTCTCTGAATCTTTTCCTGTCTTAGATGGAGGGAGCGTTCCATATAAGGAGAATGACATTATAAGAAGAAGCGGTTTGAAAGAAAAAGCTAAAAAAAAAAAAAAACTTTGCCTATTTGAACAGCGGCTACACAAATTGTTTGTGTATGTACGTTTAGATTCAGCTATGCAATAAACAATCGCATCAAGATCAATGCATAGTCTACGAAATAGACGAAAGAAATAAGCATCAATTACATGGATTTGCTGTTGAAAAAAAGGCTGAACCCCATCGTCAAAGTCTCTTTATCAAAAAGACTTACCCGCTCGAACTTGCTCTCAAAATTTAGACAAAACTATTCGACTTGATTTAAACCAGATTATTATTGTCTTCCTTTTTTACCTCGTATATCACAGACAAGACTTGCAACAAAGCTGATATCATCTTTATCTATCTATAGGGGGGATTATAATAGCCCATTATATTAATTCTTGTTTACACCCTGGTTGTGATGGGCCATTATGAGTATATTAAGTACCTCTGCCTCGTCACCGAAAAAGCGTCTATCTACAACAAAAATATAAAAGAGAAAGCAATATCTGAAAGACAAAGGAAATAGATGTATAAGACTTCCTTCCTATTTACTTGACACCTTTATAAGACGGTCTGATGATTTCTTCTACCTAACCCAACCCCCCAAAGATGACTAACAACCAAAAGATAAAAAACGCCCAGACAAGTAACATGTATAGTTAAAATTGTTAATACTCTTGAAATAAAGCTTTACTTCATTATAGTTTTTTAACCATGTGTGTAGAATTTACATGATGATCCGTTTGTTTTTTCATAAAATACGATTTAATATTGGTACTTTATCATGCTACTTCTGAAACACTGATAGATAATTGCCAAGTCCCAGCATTCATGTGAAAATTTCCATTATGAGTAAAGGCTCAAACATAAAATATTTGATTAAATAAACAATTATCTCATCCTGACATAAGCCAGCTCTCCTTCATCCTCCTCGTTATAAATAGAAGCTGTTCACCCGTTTTTCTTTTTTCTTCTTTTAAACGTTCTTTATTGAAAAGTCAAGTTCAAGTAAAAGGTTAGTTATACAAAAAAAGTTTCTATCAGGCAGATACCAAAATATGACAAAGCTCGGAACTATTAAAGCTATTCCATAGCTTACACGCAAACAAACGGGCGCTCAAAAATATTCTTGCGTTGTATGCAATAAGGAGGACCTGAAACTAATAAGCAACAATGTCAACATTCTAAAAAACTGCACAGACAAAGGCAAAAACATGGTTTGATAATTATCACGTAAGTTTAACTAATCTCGTATAACGGGGGAGATACAATAACATACATTTAAATCGTAGAAGATATGCAAGACCTGTAGCACAAGTTTAAACCCCCCCCCCCCTCAAGTACCAGTATTGTACGCCCGCATTTAATTACGTGTATTATTGAAAACTTTATTAATTTACCTTTTGATTTCTTTGGTAGTTCAACACTGATACTGCTAATCAAATCACTATAAACCAGAACGTTGAACAAGGCCCTTCTTATTCAGGTACAGAGTTAATGGCTTGTGCTCTCAGCGCGTAAATAGTACTAACTTTTAAGATTAGATGTTCGTAATAAAAAAAAGGAGACTTGATGAAGTAGGTTTCAACAACAATATGGTTACTTAAATACTAACTCATTCCCTTGTTTTTTTTTAAAATAATAGACTGCAGTGCTGGAACTATAACAAAAAGTATCTGCTACTGTTGTGGAGCCATCACACAGTATCGTATACCCAAAGTTATATCAAACTTGGTAAAAAAAATACAAAACTTGCGGCACCAAACACATCGATCATGTTACAATTATGCTCCAATCATGTTAAAAAAAAGTGATGAAATCACTCTGATTCTATCAACATTTCAAATTTTATCAATTCCAAAATCTTCCGTCTCTTTTGGGTAACAGCTCTGCTTTGTCTATGTACAGTCATATATTGGCTTTCTCGTCTGTTCTTTCACAGAACCCACATCAATGCCGTGCTAAAATTCTCGAATGTTATGCCGTTGAAGAGTTAAAGAATTCTGAGGCACAATGTTCTTTCTAAATTGGCTGGTACAGACTATGAGGATATTGAATTTGATCAAGATATTTTCATCCAAGTCCGTAAAATCATTAAGGTAGTAATATCAATCATATTATTTCAGTTTACTTATATTCTCTCAAGGTATTCACCGCTACCAAAGCCCTGGCACTATTGCTGGATTTAAACCATAAATTCGAGTCCAAAATAATTTATCAATAAATAAATTGTTTAATAAATAAATCATGAAATAAAGACATTCTTTAAAAAGGAATAAATCAGCATGCACACGTATACTGCTATACGACTTCTCACACTGCGAGGACATCGGTCTAGACAAAATATTGCATGATTAGCTAATGGAATCATATCACTGCTGAGTTTATGTCTTGATTCACCCTGAAACTTTTTACCAGTCTTAACATATTTTCGACCGACACCGTCTGTCCTTTTAAGAAATTTTACCTAAACCGATTTTTAAAAAAATGAAAACCACTGCAAAATCAAGATTTGTAGTTCAAAAACATATGTTACAATATCTATATAACTTATATGATCAAAAAAAAATTATTAAGTTAATACGGTGAACGTAACAGGAGGTCCAAAAAGTGTATCTTGTTCTATTATAAATTGGTTGTTGGTTTAAAGTGGTTTAAGTAGGAGTTTGTAAAGTTTATAGTGAGCACCAAATCAAGTTATTAGGTTTGATTACGCCTTTTTATGTGTAGTAGATTAAAGTAGACTTTAGGAAAGTAGTAATACTGTTTGAACTTTTACGTCAAATTGAGTATGAGTATAAGAAATCAATAGTTTTGATTTAGGAGGATAGATAAATTATGTCTTCAAAAGTAGAAGAATAATATATAAGAGTTAAGGGATGGTTTACTTAGACTGTTTGAAGTATGTATGTTTCTTTTTTCAGATGTCTACTATACAAGGTCTAATAATTTATAGAACGTTTCTTTTGACAGAGGTTTTCTTATAAATTAGAATAAACAAAATAGATGGGGGAACTTAATCTCGACTGTTTAAAGTATGTAGGTTTCTTATTACAGAGGTTTACTATACAAGATCGTGCTATATATTGAAGGTTTCTTGTTAAAGATGTTTTCTAATATATAAATAAAAGAGAAGAAAAAAAGAAGAAAATAAAAAAAGGAAAAGAATATAAAAAAATAAAGAGCGATAAACGACTCTGAAGGAAATAAGTATTAAATTGAGATAAGAGAAGTCTGAGGATTTATTTATGAAAAAAGTAAGGGATATTTATATTGGTAGGAAGGACTTGTGTCACCACATGGTTGAAATAGATAAGGGTTGTTGCTGTGGCACGAGACCGCAGGCTGGATCTTTACAGTTCATAAAGCGTTTGGTGTTACACGATTAGGCTTTTTTTGTATCGTGCTTTCAATTGACTTTTTTTTTTTTTTTACAACGGCAATAAACTTCAATTCTTTGCTGGTTTTAACAGATGAATGACTATCAAAAATATGCAATTTTTGAATTTCTTTATGACAAAGTATTAAAAGTTTTATTAACATATTTATATTACAAATAAAATGTTTTCAGTACTAAAGAATTTTTAAAATTTCACTAAACTTTTCGTTATTTTTGTGTCACCACTTCCATTTTAATCACTTGTCGTGTAACAAAATAAAAAGCATTACGAAATTATTGTTCAATAAATTCGCAATTAGTGTATTTATCAATTTCGACCCATAATATTGTCCTTTCTTTTTTATTCTTCTAAACATTTTAAATGAACTCAAAGAAAGAAGCCAATAACAACAAAAACAATCAAGTAACACTCTCCTTTGTTGATGCCGACCCAAAAAAAGAAACACAGACGGCAGAAAACGTAGAAGAACAGAAGGAAAGAAAGAACAGGAAGAGGATAAAAAATAAATCTCTGATAAAGGAACAAAGAAGAGAGGGATATGGACCAAAAAACGTGAAATGGCCGTTTTGACATCATATGTAACCCATAGGCCATTTGCTGTTCCGTATATAACCAGAGGATTATATTGGGAACGAATTTTGAAAGAGGTCAATGAACAGGATGAAAGTGAAACTCCTTTGAAAAGAGTGGCAATGATTGGCAAACTCCATGATTTACTTAACCAGTATAAGCATTTGTTTTCAGAGAATGTAGTTAATGGATGACTTCCAAAATGCAAAATAGAATTAAATAGAATAGACTTAATTTTTTGGGTTGTGTAACGTGGAATTAACCTTAAATTTCACTGCTTAAATTTTTGAAGTTAATTCGACCCCCCTACCCCCCCGAATTAAAATAGAATTAACTCCAAAAAAAAAAAAAAAAACATTTCTATTAAATACTTTGTTTCTGATAAACGCTAATAATATGCAGATAATAGATATGAGATGTATGGATAATATTTGTCAAAAACGTTTATTTATTCGGCTCTTTTACGCTTCTGGGAACGGGTGCCTTTGCCCTTTTCAGAAGTAGGAATAGGTTGCTAATGTGCATATAAAGATTATGGTTTTTAGTACGAATAAAAAAAACATGATTTATAATAGTTAAACTACCTTAGCTACCGATGTCTTGATATATTCAAACATCGCTGACATCTGATAATGTAGTCGGTTAGATAGAGTTTATATATATGATACGAATCAACATATTGATTAAATTTACCGTCTCCTTCAACTCGTTGAACTCCTTTTTGACATCATTGAGTTCACTTTTGAGGCCATTTTTCACACCATCCAGGCGAATGTTGACCTCCTCAAATTGATTGTCAACAGCTCCAAGACGATTTTCAATCATTTCCAAATTGACATCGGTCACGTTGGTCATTTCGGAACGTGTGGTTGGGACCGATGGTTTTGGTTCATTTTCTCCCCGAAGAGACAACGCAATTGCCTCAGCCAGGACACCAAAATGGTTGTTGAAGTCCTCCATATGCTGGTGGGTATTTTTGGACTTCTTTGGCATTGGCACCGTTCTACCAACTGCACGAGGAGATGCCTCACTCTTGTCACTGTCTGTTAAACTCTGCTCTACCAGATCATCAATTGAGCGAAAGCCGCTACCTCCATGATGCATGCGGCTTGCTTTCTCTTCATCCTCGGAATCCGTGTGACCATGAAGCTGTGATAAGCAGCCTTTGATTGCAATTTGGTCCTCAATTGTTTTTGCATCAGTAATCAAAGTAGTTGGGGTTGAGTTGCCTAATAGATTTTTTTTGTTTGTATCATTGTTAGCAAGATTTCTTTCATTACACCTCGAATTATATGATAATTTACCTGTTGGTGCTTTTGCCGTTCTCAATGTACGATAAGCCGCCTTCAAAGAGTTGCCGCTACGCTCATAGGCAACCTTCGTTCCCTTGGTTCCTGTTTCCAACCTGATGGCCTCGTTTTCTTGTTCGACAATTTTTTTTTGTCCAGCCATATATATTTGGCTTACACGGGACCATTCGTCCGCTCCACTTGGCAAAACCTTCTTTACTATTTTCAGTAAATAGGTTTTTTCATCTTTAGTCATTCTGACAGATCCTGTTACGTTGCCCATTGTTATTTTTATTAAGTTATATGAAAAGAAAGAAAAAAGGCTTTTTTAAAAAGCGAAAATTATGGTTTTTATAACACGTTGTTTAATAAAGCACGCTATTATGTCAGACTTGTTTGAATCAATCATCTTGTTGGGATAATATGGCGTGACTTATGAGATTCGATGTTGTGGAACCCAATTGTTGTCACTTTTGTATTGGTAACGAAATACAAGTTAATCTCTCTTTTATCATCCATTTCCTTTTTCTTTATCCCCTTTATATTTTTGATACAAAATGCCCCCTATAACAAAGCGTAAATTAGCATTATTATCGCATATTACTTTGCTTTCTGCTGCTGCCTATCAGTACATGAATTATCTTGAATCTCAACGCCGTATTTCTAAACGATTCTACACAACGTCAAAAAGTCTGCATTCACCTACTAAATCGGCTGCTAAAAGGTTGCTTGATGGTCGTCAGGATGATGCCTTTATGTGTCATTTTGGTTTGACGACTGGAGCATTCGATCAATTACACGAAGAATTCCAAAAAGAATATCCAACCGAATGCACGGCTGGACGTAAAAGAGTACTTGACACGGTGATGACACTTGCTTTGGTTCTGATGTGGTTGCATAACACCATGAAGCAGGAGACACTCTGTATAATATTTGGTGTCCCTGCTGCAACACTCAGTAGATTTAAAACTATGGGTATTCAAACCCTCTTAAACGTTTTTGAAAAAAACAAAAAAGACCCTCGTTGGAAAATTGGTTGGCCCACTACAGATGAAATGACAACGTTTAACGATATGGTGCTTACGAACACCACAAATGACTTTGAGAAACAGGTGTTAGAAGGAGTGTTTGGCTTTGTTGACGGTCTTAACCTTAGAATACAACATCCTGAAGACCCATTCGAGCAAAATGCGTACTATAACGGATGGAAAGGTGATTGCTATGCCTCACAAGTTTTAGTATATACCCCGGATGGCTGTATCGCCTATGTGAGGTAGGATTGACATACTTGTTTGATTCTCTAAACAAACAAAACTAAATTGACTCTTTTTCTTATAGATATAACTGTCCTGGTTCTTGGCATGATGCCGAAATAGCAATTCCACTTTACGAAAGGTTTCTTGCTTACAAATGTCCAAGCCCTTTCAAGCTTCTTGCGGATTCTGCTTTCCCTTGTAAGCGAGAGTTTGAAAACAAAGTGCTAAGTGTACCAAGAGAAAACGCAATTGGCATTGAAAGAGCCAACGTGCAGACACAAAAGAAACATGCTATCATTACCAAGCATAGACAGGCAGTGGAATGGGGTATGAGAGCCATACAAGGGTCTTTTGGAAGACTTCATACCAAGCTTCCTTCGGATAAAATTAAGCGTTATGAAATCTTGACCCTTGTATGGAGACTACACAACTTCAGTGTAAGAACGGTTGGCGTCAACCAAATTAATACTGTTTACTATGCTAATTGGAAGGCGAGAGAGCAAGAAATTTTGAATTATGAAAATTAATAAAATTTATTGAAAGTTAATTCTATTTTATGGTTTTGGAACAAAAAAAAATTAACTCGGAAAATCAAATTCCCGGAGTTAATTCTATTCTATTTAATTCTATTTTGCATTTTGGAAGTCATCCAATAAGTCGTCTGGAATCAATCGTTTTAATTCGGATATCGAGCGAGCTGCTTATAGTGCTTGGAATCAGGTATTTATCTTTACTGAATTACTGATCAGTGATATGACATATTAATAATTTACCTTGTAAAACCAAGAAGATATCAAGTGTTCTGCCGACGAGAAAATAAAGAAACGAGAGGTTATAGAGAAAACGGAAAAAAGGGATAAACGTATGCAAGGACTGGCAAAGGAAGGCAAATATTTTCATAAGAACAGTGGGAAGGAGAGAGACGATGGCCCTTCTACTGCCATAACAGGATCAGCAACTAATCCTGTAGAAGCAACCACTACTGTAGAACCTATTCGAATGATAGAAGACGAACCGGAGTCTATACTCGAAAGATCAAATGGTCTCCGTAGTAAAGAGCATTCAGAAATAATGAGTGCTCTTCAAACATTGCATGAGGATAATCAAAAGCTTCAACAAATGTTTATGATGTTTTTAAAAAAATAACCTTTTAATTATTCAACAATATCAAATTGGCTTCTTTCTCTCATCAATCCTTGTATGTATTCCTCGAGAGATAGAAGTTGTAAATCAAACATCGAAGATACAGTAGATCCATTTATTTACAGATGTGAAAATTCTTGAAAACTGTACTGAGCATATACTTTGTCGCTGGTCCTGTCTGCGAAACAATATTTCCATGCTTCCATTTGCATGCTTTAAACAACTGAGAGACTTTGCCGAATTCCATCTCAATTGCTACTCGAACTTTTGACATGGAAAGATTCACTTCGCCTTCGAACTCATTTCTTAGTGGGTTACGATACGGTTGGGTGACATGCATTGTGGACCAGTAAGCCTCGTCTCCATAAATCCAATACTCGTATTCCGAAGAAATATGCCCAAAGTGCGCTTGAAGACGTTGAAGCATTTGACTTTCGTTCAACATACCTCTGTCATTTCGTCGACCAACGTAAGGACCGGATAAACTGCTGGTAATTCCGTCAGGGGTAGAGATTGCTTGGAACTTGATACAGTGTGGATGCTTCCAACCATTAAATAATGCCGTTTGGTCTTCGTTGATTTTTGGACGGCATGTTTGTTGCATGTTTCCATCGATAAAACCAACAATGTTTGGATAATATACCCGTTTCTCTAGAATAGCTCTTGAAAACTTTTCGCAATTGGATTTGGAAAACTGTCTCTCGTCAAACTCGAGGCCATACCTGAACTTCTGAAGTAAAATATCTGACAGTCCATTGACAGTTCTTCCAATGTTATCTTCAGCCATACCAAAGATGTCAACCATATCTGATAAGCGACGTGGAAATGAGAGTCGATAAAGAAGCAGAGCCATAGCAAACTCCCTGGTTACCTTGATGCTATTAAATCTTAATTTATTATCCAAACCGGTGATGTGGCGAATTTGACAAATCTCTTTGTAGGTAAAACGAAACATTTTATAGCACTTTTCTTCTGTCCATGACTTTAAATCAGGTCGCTGATACTTTTCTCTGGTTTTTCTACTGTTGCGCTCCTCAATACGTCGTCTATTAAACATGTACATAGCTATATCATCCATAAAAGTACGAGAGTTCATTTTTAAAGTTTACAAAGAACAGATAAATAATTTGGAGTAGCAAAAAAGGACTTAAGGTCGTTATTCTTGTTATGCATTTATGAAATACTAACCAAAAAAATATTGCAGTAAAAAAAAAAAAATTCAGACTGACGTAAATATATGCATATATTCAGATAGAATAAGAAAAAAATTTAGAGAAATCCTCAATCGATCTAAGTATCTACCTTCGCTATGACAAAATTGAATATGAGAAGATTACTTATAAATTATTCGTTTCAAACCGGTTTTTTTCTTCTGTTTATTTTATTTTACGATCATACACGAGTAAGAATCTTGAACCAGAGGGCTGAAAACAAAGATAGTTTGTTGTTAACAAGCTTTAAACATACTGTCACATTATTAATCTTATAAAGCATCAATTTTAGATCATGTTTTAATGCCCAGTCTTTCCAAAATAAAAGTTGTCTACTATTTACAAACACTTTGACCCAATTTTTGGTCAAAACAATTATGACTCTTTTATTCAAGTATCTAGGGAAGATATTTATGGAACACTGTAAATGTTCAATAGGAACATCTCTACTTCTTTCATTACAGTCAACAAAATTAGATTGCGCCAATAAAAAAAAATTGCAGGACACAAACACAAATGTGGGAATAATACCAAACAGATTCAAAGGTGAGTTGTTTTTAGTGATGTAGGTCAGCATCGCAATTTAAAATTTCTATCAGGTTTAAGCTTTGTGGCACGTTGTTTTGAACTTGATTGAAAAAAGTTGTCTTGAACTCTTTTTACTTCTTTTTCAATTAACTAATGTCACGTACACCTATTTACACCGAGGTGGAGAAATTAATTATCCTCCAGAAATGTGTAAAGCTGGAAAAGGTCAAATCTGATAGTGCAAAAGAAAGCTCAACCACTCAAACCCCTACGAGGACATGTAAGAGAAAAGAAAAACTTTATACATTTCCAAGGTATCACAAGCTAATTTTTGTATATAAAGCTACCAAGAGAAAAGACTCTCCTAATGTAATAATAGCAAAAAAGAGTACAAAGAGAAGTCGCCAAGTTAGCACTTCAGCAGCATCATACTCCCGCAGTAAATGTAGCTCCTACCAAGAGGAGGGGGATGATTCTGCGAGAAGTCGTCAATGTAAAAATATAATCTTAAGCTAAATCATAACTTTTACAAATCAAACTTAGACCAAACTATCAAAGAAATACTCTGTCTGTCCCATTTGACACTTTCGTTCAAAGCCCATCTATTTGTTAACTTTTTTTCTGAAACACCCAACCAAGTTGACAAATGACTTCTTTGAAGGGTCGTATTGAAAATTCGAAGACAGAATGGGAATCAGTAGCAACGGGAACTATAGCAAGTTGGCTGAAGAAAATAATGGATTCAGCAGGGATAGATACGGAGAAGTACACAGTTCATTCTATTCGTGCAGCAGCAAGTACACAGGCAGTAGATCTAGGGATGTCTTTCGAAGCAGTCAAGGACCATGCAAATTGGAGTTAAAACTCTTCAACTTTTGAAAATTACTACTATAGACCAAGAGACCAACATGCTCAAGGCAGGGAAATTACACAGAAACTTTTTGGCGACGTTACCGAGAACAGAACCACATCTGGAGTCGGAGTCGAGCCAACCAAGATTGTCATAATAGGCACGATTGACAATAGTACTGTTGGTGAGACAGAGATAACAGATGTGGTGGACACCCACCCATGGTTACCTCAATGGCTTCACATTCCCTCCCTTTTGTCCACAAGTCGCAAAAAGATATAACATTACACGCCTCAAAAGGTATAAAGAGATAGGATTATATTTTTTATTATTATTTACATATTACTGAGAATAAAAGCGCGGCATGAAGGCCTATAACCACATCTGTTATCTCCGTCTCACCAACAGTACTAATTTAAAGAGAACCTGTATATACCACCTGAGCTATACTATATACCAGCTGCCGGATTATACCCGGACAATCGGTGCACGGTAGGTGGTAGATAGCCCATTATACGTGTAGATATGGATTAATAAAATGGCATTTTTTAGGCTCATAACGTTAATTACCACCTGCCCCCTCCCCCTTTTTTTAAGGTGTAGAGCTGGATCAATAAATTATTATTTTTTGGCTTACGGTAAACGTAAATAGATAATAGGAACACATTAACACTTATAAGCATGGATATGCTCGTAAGACTACTATTGAGATCGTTGAAGAAAAAGAGAACAAACGATCAAGCTGAAAGAATAAATATCCAATCCAATTAAAAATTAAGCATTGAAAGCTTGTACGGTTACAAGCATTAGACCAAACTGTTAAGATTAAGCAAGAACACTTGCACGGCCATTTCTTGTTTACGGAAAGTATGAAGGAAAAGACGTTACTAGACAGAGTACTGTTGATCTTGTAAAGAAATGGTGGTAGGAGGGTTCTGCCTATTTAACACCTGCCAGACTTCACATAACAGACAGGTGGTAATTGACTATATGAGCCTAAAAAATGCCGTTTTATTAATATATATCTACACGTATAATGGGCTATCTACCACCTACCGGGCACCGATTGTCCGGGTATAATCCGGCAGGTGGTATATAGTATAGCTCAGGTGGTATATACATATTTTCAATTTAAAGTGTGAAGGCCCGAGTGCCCCACCCAGGCCAAGTAAATCAATAACAGCCACATGTGTACGTCATTCTTGAAATAAAATCAATTATTTTCTTCAATTCTTTCTACAGATGCGGAAACATTTTGAAAAGAAAAGAAAGCGTAACAGCGTATTGATTGGTTACGCTTGATAAATAAAACCTTTGTACGTGTCAAGAAAGGTACCCGAAACTCATTTCATTGTCAACAGCAATATGTTATTCATAATTGTTAAATTCCTAGTTTATTAAAGCATCTCAAGCAACAAGAGGCACATAATTAATACCAATTATCTGAAACTACTTGTGTCTAAAGTACGTCGTGGTGTGTTATCCTTTGACAGCTGACCGCTCCATATTGTTTGGACTATAGTTGTTGAATATCGTCTTTTAAGAGATGACCAACTAGTAAATGGTTTACGTGATGCATTTCTGGTGTTAGTCATGGGCTGTATCATCCGAGGCACTGAGTTTAGCTTTTGATGAATGGTAACCACTGTCTCGTAGCCGGCCGCATCGTCACTTGTTGAAAAGAACGGCCACCGATGAGTTGAATGTACCCTTATCGGCATACTATACCTTGAGATCAGTGTATAAGGGAGATGCGTACTTTTAGGGAATCAACTTGTCTTTTCAGATAATTGGAACTTGGTTCGAAACTACCAAACATTTAGGGTAAGATTGTTTTGTTAATTGTCAAATGACGAACTCAATCGTTTCTGTTTTTTTTTGTTTAGTTCGGCTTGGTTTGCTTGATGGAAGAACACAATTTATTGACCTGATTCCAAGGGAAGTACCGGCTTATCAACAGGCTTGTGTACGGCATACAACCGAATACCAATTATCTGAAACTACTTGTGTCTAAAGTGCGTCGTGGTGTGTTATCCTTTGACAGCTGACCGCTCCATATTGTTTGGACTATAGTTGTTGAATGTCGTCTTTTAATAGACGACCAACTAGTAAATGGTTTACGTGATGCATTTCTGGTGTTAATCATGGGCTGTATCATCCGAGGCACTGAGTTTAGCTTTTGATGAATGGTAACCACTGTCTCGTAGCCGGCCGCATCGTCACTTGTTGAAAAGAACGGCCACCGATGGGTTGAATATACCCTTATCGGCATACTATACCTTGAGATCAGTGTATAAGGGAGATGCGTACTTTTAGGGAATCAACTTGTCTTTTCAGATTTTTGGAACTTTGGTTGGATTGTACAATTTAGAATAGTTGAGAAGGAAGGTTAATTGGGATCCAAGAATTTATGGAAATAACGCAGTATTGGGCAAGATCAATAACAAGCGTACTGGTTTCAAGCAAAAAAAAATCACTCAACTCCATATGCCAGCGCAAGAAGAACGTCAAGATAAATATATTTGCTCGCCTTTTCCGAAGACTGCAATGGAGACAACGGTGCAATTGTATCGCTTGACAAGGATTGCGGAAAAAGTTATTTCGGTATATGCCACTTGACTGGATAAAAAAAGATCTCCAGGAGCTCCGATGATTTGTGATAACCAATCTTTCACTTATAATATCCCAACCCTTCTTGTTTTAAAATTTCTGACTCCAAGAAAATTGAGCGATTCCCTTTAACAAATGAAGCAATCTATCACTGAAGGTGGTTTGGCTGTAATCAATCCTTGGTGTCAATACCAAGCCTTACAGCTTCACTGGTCGATTCATTCCATTGGTTACATGTACGGGTAGCGGTACATCATCATCAAGTCTCGCGATTTCATTATCTTGGATACAGTAGAACATTATTCAGATAGTAGATAACTCAAACTGTTAGCTCGATCTTCATTCAGCCTTGACATCGCCCACATAACAACAGAAGATCTTGATTGTTTGTCAGATTTTTCACCAATTTGCGCGATCATGATGTACATCGCCATATTGCCGGATCTACCTACCGATATGACCTTTGCGGTTACACTCGAATTTTCCCTGCTTTTCGACTGGATCAGAAGGATACTCCATTTAAGACAGGTCGTACACTGCCCTGCAAGTAAAAGACATTTTTCAATATGAACAGACGTCTCAAAGCTTGGTTTTTCGACCGTCAAATGATCCAACTTGTCAATTTCCACTATTACGTACACGATTTCAAACATCGAGTGCTATTGGCTCCATCAAAATAGAATATTGTACGATGGTTTTATGCTTATTGTTTGTGCCCCCCCCCCTCTTCCCAGAGCACTCCCACCCTCAAACAAACATCGGTCCCCATTTTTACACACACACACATTTCAACTTGGATGAAAACAATAGGGGTCCTCAGTCGTCGAAGTTTTAAAAAAATATTATTTTCGAATAAAAATTGGCCAATCATAATTTTTTACTTTGCATTAAATTCATGCCTGAGTGACATTTTCCCTATAAAATACCGGCTAAACAATTGTCCGATTATTACAACATTTTCCCCCACCACCGAAAGACATCAAGGCGCCCCGCTCCCTTACAAAATAAAATCCATCTACTAAAATAAGCATGCCCCCTATTCATTGACATGGGACAATTTTAATTGAAATTGTAGTATTTGATGCCTGTAGGACAATAATTTCAAGCAAATATAAAATAATCCTTTATTAAATGCTTAATTTGCTGTTGTATATATATTACAGACGTTCTTGTGTGCTAAGTCAGTGATTCTATACGTTTTGTATTGACATTAAAGTTGTTGTTACTATGGTGGGACAGTCTTGTGATACAAAGGAAATCGATTCAAACGAGCAAATTTTATTCAACAAAAGTCGGGAGACAGTGTATATATTCACTTCAAAACAAGAAGGGTTGGGATGTTATAAGTGAAAGATCGGTTTTCACAAAACATCGGAGCTCCCGGAGATCTTTTTTTATCCAGTGAAGTGGGATATACCGAAATGATTTTTTCCGCAATCCTTGTCATGCGATACAATTGCACCGTTGTCTCCATTGCAGTCTTTGGAAAAGGCGAGCAAATATATTTATCTTGACGTTCTTCTTGCGTTGGGCATATGGAGTTGAGTGATTTTTTTTTGCTTGAAACCAGTACGCTTGTTATTGATCTTGCCCAATACTGCGTTATTTCCATAAATTCTTGGATCCCAATTAACCTTCCTTCTCAACTATTCTAAATTGTACAATCCAACCAAAGTTCCAAAAATCTGAAAATACAAGCTGATTCCCTAAAAGTACGCATCTCCCTTATACACTGATCTCAAGGTATAGTATGCCGATAAGGGTATATTCAACTCATCGGTGGCCGTTCTTTTCAACAAGTGACGATGCGGCCGACTACGAGACAGTGGTTACCATTCATCAAAAGCTAAACTCAGTGCCTCGGATGATACAGCCCATGACTAACACCAGAAATGCATCACATAAACCATTTACTAGTTGGTCGTCTATAAAAAGACGATATTCAACAACTATAGTCCAATCAATATGGAGTGGCCAGCTGTCAAAGGATAACACACCACGACGCACTTTAGACACAAGTAGTTTCAGATAATTGAAGTCGTTGGCCCATTTTTCCAGCCACGTTTAACAGATTGAGTTTGTACTATGCTTGTTAAAAGGTATTCAAGTTACCAACGAAGAAAACCTAAACAATGGAAAAAATCGTTCATGAGTATCGAATATTAAATATTAACGCATGAAGCTTATTCAGAAGTTCGTATACGACAATCCAACCAAAGTTCCAAAAATCTGAGAGGCATGATTTCTCTGAAAGTGCGCATCTCCCTTATACACTGATCTCAAGGTATAGTATGCCGATAAGGGTATATTCAACTCATCGGTGGCCGTTCTTTTCAACAAGTGACGATGCGGCCGGCTACGAGACAGTGGTTACCATTCATCAAAAGCTAAACTCAGTGCCTCGGATGATACAGCCCGTGATTAACACCAGAAATGCAATACGTAAACCATTTACTAGTTGGTCGTCTATTAAAAGACGATATTCAACAACTATAGTCCAAACAATATGGAGCGGTCAGCTGTCAAAGGATAACACACCACGACGCACTTTAGACACAAGTAGTTTCAGATAATTGGTATTCGGTTGTATGCCGTACACAAGCTTGTTGATAAGCTGGTACTTCCCTTGGAATCAGGTCAATAAATTGTGTTCTTCCATAAAGCAAACCCAAGCCGAACTAAACAAAAAAAAAAAAAAAAAAAAAAAAACAGAAACGATTGAGTTCGTCAGTTGACAATTCACAAAACAATCTTACCCTAAATGTTTGGTAGTTTCGAACCAAGTTCCAATTATCTGAAAAGACAAGCTGATTCCCTAAAAGTACGCATCTCCCTTATACACTGATCTCAAGGTATAGTATGCCGATAAGGGTATATTCAACTCATCGGTGGCCGTTCTTTTCAACAAGTGACGATGCGGCCGACTATGAGACAGTAGTTACCATTCATCAAAAGCTAAACTCAGTGCCTCGGATGATACAGCCCATGATTAACACCAGAAATGCATCACGTAAACCATTTACTAGTTGGTCGTCTATAAAAAGACGATATTCAACAACTATAGTCCAAACAATATGGAGCGGTCAGCTGTCAAAGGATAACACACCACGACGCACTTTAGACACAAGTATTTTCAGATAATTGGTATTAATTATGTGCCTCTTGTTGCTTGAGATGCTTTAATAAACTAGGAATTTAACAATTATTAATATTAGATTGCTGTTGACAATAAAATTAGTTTCGGGTACCTTTCTTGACACACACGTACAAAGGTTTTATTTATCAAGCATAACCATTCAATACACTGTTATGCTTTCTTTTCTTTTCAAAGTGTTTCCGCATCTTAGAACAAGGTATGAAACCGGGGAATTCGGATGTAATTTATTTAGGGTGTAATTGTCGGTTAAATAAATATTCCCTGGGGTGTGACTTGCCGAATTTCAATTTTTTGCTTTTTTCTATAATACAATTTCCTCGAGAATGTGCAAAGGAGACGTCAAAAGTTCACTTCAATGCGTCCACAAACTTGTTTCAAGACTTTGACTTAATTTTCTGGTCCTTGGCAACTGAAAACTCGTATAAGCCCAACTAAGGAAGACTTTCTAAGCTAATGACATATGACGATCACGAACATGACCGCCGTATTGTAAAGTCATGCTTGGGAACTACTGAATGTCCTAAAAGCAGTTGTCCATATTATGGAAGGGTAACTAGACCTCGTACCAGAGAGACTGCTATAAGACAAAGTAAATGTCACCACTGAGAGACGCTTTTGAACTGGATTAAATGTGAGGTAAAAGTAGAGTATGTCTTTAAAATAAAAGCCAGAACTTGTACCATCTATGATGTATATTACAAATAAGAATTGCAGAATAAGACACACCCATGGTTTATACAACTCTAAGCATCTTTTACGACAGAAAAGTGAGAACTCGATAACATTATGCAAAAGAATCCTATCATGACGCCTACTACTGCAGTTGCCAGTCGTCAAGACATCAAATCTATTCACAGCATTAATCTAATTTTTAGAAATAAAGAACGTGCTAAGATGGAGCTGAAAAGTTAAAAATCAGACAGGGACTTGAAAGCTACTTTTACGAAGAGTTTAATAAAATCGAAAATGACTTCCCTAACTTTATCAACCATGGATAGGTGTTGAGTTCTGAATTTGGCATTATCTTTTGCTCTCCTGAAATGACAAAATATAATTTGCCCTTTGACAAGCACCCCATTATCACGGATGCTACTTACAAAGCGGCGTCCTCCAGTTATTATCTGGTCTCATCCGTTATCTACGTTGAAGAAATGAAAAAGTATATGGTGTTTTTTCAAGCTGTCATCAAGCACCAAACTGCCGAACAGTTTGCCTTCTACTTCAAGCGTTACTTAAGAAGTATGCGATTAATTCAAAGTTTTTTCTTGGTATACTTTTAGATTTTTTAAAGCTGACCAACGAGGTTTTCAACAAGCCTGCGAAAAGCACTTCAATATGGACGATAAATCATCTTTCTCATTAATTACAGGATGTTATTTTCATTGTCCAAAGAATTATCAAAATCCAGAGAATTGTTCCTGCCGGTAATTCTAAAGAATTTATTTTTCTTGCTAACATGTTCTTGCTAACATGTTGCAAAAAACAACCAGGGAAGAAGTCTTTTATGAAACAGGAAGGTGTCTTTTAAAGACGTTTCCTGATTGCCGTAGCCGGTTGCAATGGTGGTTGGATGACCATGTTTGACCTACTATTTTCAACTACGATTCGAATATGGTGTGATGTTTGAGATATGAAAATAAATGAAAAATAGAATAAAAAGAAGTACATAATAAGAAATGAGTCTCTATTAATCCTTTATTAAAGTTATCGAGAGAAATTCATCGCAAAAGGGAGGACGCTTTTTATGTCAAACATCTGGGAGATTGAATCTGGTAAGGAATAAGCAGTGGTTTGTTTCTATCTTCTGAAAAATGGCAATTAGAATTACATGGTCTTAAGTCAATCAATACTTTCTTCTATTGATTGGCCCAAATTATTAAGTGAAAAATTCTCATTAGCTAATACTTCAGTAACAGATTAATGAGAGTCAAAAACAACCAATAATAATATAATTCCCAATATATATAATCTGTAACAAGATTATACTGATAATATGAGAGTACCACTCGAATATTATAATTTACCCACATTGAAGGTCATTCTATACTGTATTTATTGGAGGAAATACGACATATGGAACGGGAATGACAAGAGCATGAATCCAAAACTACCAACGGAATTGAGTCTTTCCACAAAAACTTATACCGTTTTGTGAGGCCTAGGCTTTCCTTGGGAAATGTCCTCCGTCAGGTTATGGAAGTTTCGCAGGTTTATGGAAACGAATTGTCCAACTACTACGAAAATGGAGTCAGTCCTGTTTACGGGTCTAAGAAAAGGAAGTCTCAAAGCCAAAGACTCATCAAAACTTTGTACGAAGCATTTGATAGTAGACCACTTATCTAAAAATAATAATGCCATTTACGGTAATAAATCCAGTAGAAATATCAAAAAAAGAAGTTTGGACAGTACTGTTGAAGAAAGCACCAACTTGCACGATATTTTTGGTATAGATAAAAAGGCAAATAATCACCGTATTGAAGAGAAAAACAAGATGGAAAATGGTATCACGGCTTTATTTTCGACATATGACGATGATCTTCCCTATGATTTGAATAATCTTCAACATAACGGCGACTACAAAGTCACATCCGATGAATATTATAACTTTACCGGACAACTCAATGCTGATTTAAAAAACAGAATGTTTGGAGGTTTCGTTGTGGAGAAACACTTGAATTTGTATCTGATTATTGCAGTGGCCCATTATCCGACGAAAATCCCAAAAAAAGACGATGATAGCAGCTCTGTGTGCTCGATGGACTCATTAAACATTCAGCATACTCTTGATGAAGGCTGGATTGGTGCTGAGGAAATGAAGTCTAAGTTTACTACCTCTCCAAATCTGGCCACGTTACGCGGATGACTGCTTAGTTTTTGAAGATGAAACGATTGTTGTGAACACTACCAATAAAAGTAATGACCTGGTCAATGGCATAAACAAAAGGCAGTTCAAAAGAGGGCCTTCTTCCGTGACTAAGCCTTGATTAGAGCCTGTAACCAAGCAAAAAAATCTGAATGTCAAAGCATTTAACTATGATGCATCCATATTGCAAGCCGATCTCATTTCTTCCAGGATTACTTTCTTTGATCATATCTACTGCTGCAAATACATCCGCCTCGTGATTTATTGATGCTACGTTTGAATTGCTGTGGAACAATGTTTTTCCTTCTGTTAACTAATTTCATTAAGTTGGAAGGTAGCAAAGACATATATGGCAGCACGTTTATGAGCACCTATGACAAGTATTGCGCATACAAAAATGTCAAAACTACGGCAAAAAAGGTTGCTCTCATCAATGAGGCATTGGCTATCACAAGATTTTTTTTTTTTTTGATTCTTGGAGAAGTTCGACGGATCTAATTAATATCCTAAAGGTGTATATGTTGATTGCTTCGAGGTCTTAAACGTTATTATGGGTAGGTTATCAGAGAATTTTCATGCAGCCATCTCAAATTTCCCTGGATGCTCAACACTTAGATCGCACTTTTGTTCGGTTAATGCTGAACATAGTTTCGTTGATCCTAACGCGGAAACGCTACCAGTAATCGAAGTAGGACTTGAATTGAGAACGGCATTTTCCGCTGAACGCAAGTATGCTTCTCGTCAAAGTCTGGACAATGAGCTTAGCGCTGTGTTCAAGTATGAACACATTGTCCGAGACAAAAAACATGCATGTCGATTCGAAGGGTATGCAGGCATAGTCATTTCCCAGAATACTGTAAGCTCACAAGAATTCCTGCACTTTCTGTTCTTGGAAAACACAAGAGGCTCTAGTATTGCATCGGAAATGATTTACTTCCCAAGTGTTTTAAATGTATCTGAAAAAATAAAGTATGAAATACAAGGCCGTGTTTACTCGTCTTTATATAATGGTTCCCACTTTTACACAATTTGTTTAAAAACTATCGGATGCATCCCTTATCTCGTAAGAATTGTCAATTCTAAAAAAAAAAAATCTAGTCAGCATCACCGCAGATAAGCAAAAAGGCAGAGACATCCTCAAAAATTATAAAAACACTGTTTTTGCTTGCTACAAAAAGCTTTAAAATCATACAAAAAACCACAAGACCTTTTATAATAAACACAACATAAAAAAAATGGTTTACTTCGCAAGATTTTGTATTCTTTTTATTTGTCAGTTTGTTGTTTAATTAGAGACATAGCATCCATAATGTTATAGTTAAAGTTTTTATTGAACTTAATAGTCTGAAAAACAATAATTGAAGTCCTGTTAGCTATAATTTTAGCTGTGGCCGCTGTAAAGTCAGCAAGTTTTCCGACTAGCAAAAGGAGTGAGCTCCATGCTATAAGGCGCCAACCCGAGTATATTAATACATTATAAGTAAATCTTAGCTAAAGAACAGACTGTGGTTTATTAAATGAGATAAATACAAGTATTTATAGTAAAGGAACGTTGGAATAAGGTTGGCTGTTGATCTTGTATCACCCCAAGACCAGGTCGTTACACTGTTAAGCATTTTTTATTTCGGAAACACTATTATACCGAGAATTACACCCCAAATGCATTACCCACACACTGAAGAAAAAAAACAAAATTTCCTATAAGCAAAACCGATGGTTATTTTTATTTTAAGAATGGCGTATTTGTTGTGAGATTATTTAATTCGCGCAGATTTAATTTTTTTTTACGCCGTTTTTTTATCACTTCTCGTATCTTCTAAAATGTTGTCATATTTTTCGACTACGCCAGCAAACGAATGGGTATTCCAGGATGTCTTTGAGTTATATAAGATCAAGTATAGGGACAATACAACAGCAGCAACAAACTTAAAAGAAGACCTGAAGATCATAAACAAGAATGTTAACATTCTAAAAACCGCTCAAACAAAGGCAAAGACATGGCTGGATAATTATCACGTAAGTTCAACTTATCTCGTATAACGGAGGAGATACAATAACATAGTTTCAAATCGTAGAAGCTTTGCAAGACCTGTAGAACAAGTAGTATAAACCCCCCCTCAAATACCAGTATTGTACGCGCGCATTTAATTACGTGTATTATTGACAACTTTATTAATTTACCTTTTGATTTCTTTGGTAGTTTAACACCAATACTGCCAATCAAATCATAATAAACCAAAACGTTGAACAAGGCCCTTCTCATTCAGGTACAGAGTTAATGGCTTGTGCTTTCAGCGCGTAAATAGTACTAACTTTTAAGATTAGACGCTGGTAATAAAAAAAGGAGACTCGATGAAGTAGGTTTCAACAACAATATGGTTACTTAAATACTAACTCATTCCCTTGTTTTCTTCAAAAAGAGTGAAGTGATGGAGCAGGCACACTCAGTTTTAGATACTGATGCTGACAAGTCTGAGCCCGTGATGCTGAAGGAAGGTGAAATCAAAGCCATTTTGCCAAGCAAGCCGTTCTTTATATCAAGCCAAAACTCCGAGTCAATTAATATTTCTGCCAAATTTTATGAATTCCAAAAATCTGCCATTACATTGGCCAATGAGTCTGGTTTGATTCTGGAGACGCATCCACATCATGTTCTAGCACTTTCGTCAGTTCTTTTGATCAAACCCAGTCAACATCATACGGATCTTCTTAAGTTTTTTAAGATCGAAGAATTGAAATTGCTGAGAAATAATGTTCTTTCTAAATTGGCTGGTAAAGATTATGAAGATATTGAATTTAATCAAGATATTTTCATACAAGTCCGTAAAATCATTAAGGTAGTAGCATCAATCATATTATTTCAGTTTACTTATATTCTCTCAAGGGATTCTTGAAATCCAGCGGCGACAGCATTACCTCAACAAAAGAACTCGCATTATTACTTGATACAAACCATACATTCGAATCTAAAATACTATTAAGCTTAATTATGTAGTAAGTGCCTTATGATTTTTAAATAGCAATTTTTAAGTACTAACATTGAATCTATAAAGTATGAACAGCCTCCCTGAGGTTAAGTTTATCGAGCCGTTAGGCGAAATAGAGGTTTGTATAAACCTACTGCACCCGCTACTTTCCCCATTGTTTTATGATAAAGATAATTCCTTCCTTCGCTGGTAAGATACTCCTTTAAAGAATATGTATATACAGGAAATTACTGAGACAAAATATTTTTCAAATATTTAAGGTGCAATAAGATCACTGAAGAAGCCAAAGAAAGCAGAACAAACGTCAATAAGTCTCGCCGTCCAGATGCCATCATCTCGACCATATTGCAAAATCATGTTGGATGTAACAAAGGGTTCGGTGAGGTTAAGGTCATTGAAGGCCTAAAAAATAAGTACGGTCTCGTGAAAGATCTTGTTCGCCTATCTACCTTCTCAAAAGAATCAATTGATTTGAATAACATGAAATGCAACATATCCTTCCAAGCTATTGGTAAATAACATATTTATGCTGCTTAAGGTAATCATATAAATATTAACAATATGACAATTTAGGGGGCCATATTTTTTTTTATGCTCATACACTTTTGGCTGATGGTCTGTATGCTATGGTAGAATTGTGTGATGTGGTTGCTCCTTCCTGTTCAAGTGATTTGTTATCATTCTTATCTGAACTTGATAAGCTTAAGCTGGTTTACAACATCTTCGTCTCATCCTGTAAGCAGTTGGATACAGTGGAAACATCGTGGAAAAGACACACACTTGATTCACCAACATTTTCACAGTATGTCTCAAAGGACAGCGGAAAACAACCCAGCCATTTATCATTTGATTAAACGTGATTTTTTTTTCTATGCCTACTTTCAAAAACTATCCTTATCGCTAAAAAAAAAAAAAACCTTTGTTTTTTGCTTGCTTCCTACTGCTACAGCTATCTTGTTTTGAATAGGGATGGTGGACATTACTTTGACAGCAAATAAATGAAAAGAAAAAAATCGCAGTGCCACAAAGCAACCCCCCCCAAAAAAAGAAAAAATAGTCTCCGCGGCCAGATTATATATTTTTTGTTCTTCATGTTTCTACGAAATACTTTTTCAAAGCAAAACACCTTTTTAAAAAAGATTCACATGTCAACTGAAAATTCAGCCAAGAAACCTGTTCTTGCACTTCCTTCCACTGCAGACGAAACCGTCTCATTTGATATTAATGATACACACAAACTTACAGAATTAGGACCTGTTGGTAAATTAGAAAACGCATAGTTGCAACATGAAAAAAAAAAAAAAGGACTCATGTTTTCTTTTTTTTATTGTATGTGTAGTTATTAATGAAAACGGTACCATGAGTCGAATCAACAATTGGTTCGAAATGAACGATATCGAAAGAGCCAATGTGAATCGTGTTTTATTAAAGAGAAACCGGGAACGTTTAGCAAAGCTTAAAGCTGCTGCTGATGCTGCTGCTGGCGAAGAAGGAGATAAGGAATAATTATTTTTTTGTAAAACAACCCCTCAGCCTATAATTTCATGACGACCTACATCTATTTGCATTTTTAATAAAAAAAAAGTTTTTATTGATGATTCGTAAAGATTCATCACTAACAAAAAGGAAAAGGGACCCATTGCCTTTTTTAGATAGCACTTTTTTCGTGTAATGATGTATGCATTCATTTTGTGTTTAGACCTCCAAAAAAAAAAAGCTCGCTTCTGTTCACATTGCAGATGAAACAGGTACCGATTCATGGAGGGATGCAAAAACTCACATAGACCCAACTTTTTTGTCATTTTTTTTTTTTTTCACAAAACAAATGAATAGATACCAAACCTAAAATTTGAACGGTTACGAAGGAACAAACGCGAAAAAAAAAAAAGAGAAACCTCGTTGAAATGATTGGTTGCCACCCCTCGTTTGGGGGGAGGGACGATATTAAAAAGATTTGGATTTATTTATTCAGCAGCAACAGTAACAGCATATTGGTCACCTAAACCTTTAACAATTTGAACAATTTCTTTAAACTTTTCCTTTTGTTCATCACTTGCTTTAGTAGAAGATTCTCCTTGAGAACAACCTTCAGGTCCACCTTTTTTTTTTTTTTTTTTTTTAAAAAAAAGAAAGTTAACCTTGTTTGTTTGTATCGTTGTTATGTAAAAAAAAAAAAAGACGAACCATTGGACCATTGGAAATCATCCGAAAAGAAAGATAAAGAAATATCTTGACCATAAATATCCTCACTACCAACAGGATCTTCTGTAGGTAAAGCTTGAAGTTCTTGCTTCAATAAATCCAAAAGGCTGGATAATTGTTCACTACAAAAAATATATGAATATTCCAAAACCTAGGTCTAGATAACAGTTTTTGGGAAACTTACGCAGAAACACCACCGGTTTGAGTATGGTAGTCTGTTTTACTTTGAGGTTTCAAGGTAGCTTGTGTAATTGAAGCACCAGAGTTATCACCTTGAATATCTACCACTTGTCTAACCGTCTTTATATAAGTGATATGCAGATATATATATAAAAAAAAAAGGGGGAAGGACAGCATCAAAAAGAGAAACTTACTTGATGGTGGGTCCAGCAAAACCACCTGTAATACCCTCACGAAGAACAACTTGAAATGCCATCTTATTATTTTGTTGAGAAGAAGAAGAAGAAGAAGGATGAAAGAAAAAGAAATTTCCAGATAACAGAACGAGTAAAAGACTAAGGAAAACGAAGACGGCGATTCGAATTGGGTGTTGCATCATTTAAACGTTAAAAAGAAGTTACCTCAAAGATCATGCGGAGCCTAAGATCCAATTTTTTTTTTTTTTTATCTCTCAGCTCGCATTTTTACACACATGTGATCATTTAAGTCACAATCCAAATCCTCCGAGCTTTTCTTTTTTGTAATAGAGTGTCAGAAGGATAAAGAAGTTTTTAAAAGGGTATAAGAAAGTCTTTTGTATAATCCAGACTCTGTCTATCTGCGTCTGTGTTTCATCATGGCAGCTCAAAACAGTATGCAGTCTGTTTAGTTCGAAATTGCTGCATAATAATACTGTAATAGCAGTTTTTTTTTTTTTTTTTTTTTTTTGGTCTTACAAATGTATCATGTTTGTTATCGTTTGCCACTCCAAATGGAGAGAGACTACCGAGATCGGTTTTTTTTGCAGGATTTATAAATACACGCACAAACACTCATTTTTGGCAGATGACGTGTCCGACCCGGACATGACGTAAAAAGAGGCCGGATATTTAAAATCCGGATGGGGGAGTGTGTATGTGTGATGTAGGATGTGTGGGAGTGAGTGTGAGGGGGGCGGAGGATGGGATATTGTTTGGGAATGTGGGGGATGGCACAGAGAGTTCCTTCTTTTTCCAAAACCATAGGTGAGTGACCTAAAAGGGTTGGAAGGGTGAATAGTAGAGTAGATGATGGATGTGTTGGATTTTAAAAAAAAAAAAAAAAAGAAAAAAATAAAGAGGTGATTGATGCAAAGACTGATTTAAAAGATGATAGATTATCATAATGGCTCAACGTCTCACCTACAGACGCCGCTGTTCTTACAACACCCGCTCCAACCGTGTCAGAGCTGTTAAGACTCCCGGTAAGAATAGAGAATGAAAAAGAGAAAAGAAAATAGGAAGACTTACAGGTTGAATTAGGTGGAAAGCTCGTCTACCAATACGAGAAGAAGCCTGTTAAGGCTCCCCGTTGTGGTGATTGTGGTGAAGCCCTCGCTGGTGTAAGTAATTGAATAAAAGGAAGAAGCATCATGTATTAAGTCATATAAAATATAGATCAAGGCTCTCCGTCCTCGTGAGTTCGCTACTGTCTCCAAGACTAACAAGCATGTCTCTCGTGCCTATGGTGGTTCTCGTTGTGCTCACTGTGTCAGAAACCGTATTGTCCGTGCTTTCTTGATTGAAGAGCAAAAGATTGTCAAGAAGGTCCTCAAGGCCCAAAAATAAAAGACTGGCTATTGTTTTCGTTTCTTTTTTTTTTAGCTTTTTTTTTTTTTTTTTTTTTTTTTTTTCTTTTCTTTTTTTTTTTTTTATATGAGAGAGAACACACACACACACAAATAAAAAATGTACAAAGTGTTTTTTTTTATTCTAAAAATTATTTCTTTTGACGTTTACCGGTGGTATTTTTATCCAAAGTAGACTTACGCTTCACAGAAGCCACCAATTGAGAAAGTGATGATTTAGGTGTAGAACTACTGCTGTCTTGACTACCGTCTTTAGTAGACTTTGATTTCTTTTCCTTCTTCCATTCATCGTTCACAGCCACAGCACCTTCCTTCATCTTTGTCTGTCTAGCATTCATCAACTTTTGCATGCTCTTTGTCTTCTTGAATTGAGGATTAGTAGGATCAATGGCAAAGTGATGGGATTCCTGCACTGCACTGAAACGAGGATCAGCCACATCCAACTCAAAATCATCTTCACCAAGGTCAGCAGCGTGTTTACCCTTCTTTCCTTTTTTACCCTTCTTTTCCATCTTTTCACGTTTAAGCACTTCCTTCATATTAAATCCTTCACTCTTGCCATCATCATCCATAAGCAATTCGAGTTCAGCTCTTTCGCGTGCCTTGGTTTCACGTTCTTCCTTGGAAGCTCTCTTCTTGTTGGCTTTAGCAGCTTTTTTATCCACTTTCTTGGCCACAAATCCTTCATCAGCCATTTCTTCCATTGCCTCCTTAAAGAACGGATCATTTTCAGTCTCGGCATCCATATCAGATTCTTCTTCCTTGTCAGATGTAACAGTGGCAGCTGCAAGTTTCTTGGCCTTTCTCTTTTCCTTTTGTTTACGCATATAAGTCTCAATTGAAGTCTCTTCTTGTTCCACTGTATCCTTGTTTTTAACGGCTGCACCAGCTTTTTCACTTAAACCAGGTGTAAAGGTAATCTCCATATCACCTTCATCTTCACCTTGAGGTTTATCTTCATAAGCAGATTCGGTATGGTTACCACCTAATAATTTACGATACTTTTCACGTAAAGCATCTACATCCTCTTCTTCTTCCTCATCTTCATCGGAAGAAGCGAGATAAGCATCGAAATCAAGACCCTTGATATCATCTTGTGTGAATTCACGACGTGTGACTTGGAAACGATCCACATCATCTTCGTCCCAGGTTAAACTGACTTTGGTACGTTGTAAGGCATCTGTTTTATATTTGGTGGGTGTATAACCTTCAGGTGCTTCTGTAGCGATTTCCTTGGGAGCATCATCAAAGGTCATATCCTCAGGGATATAACGTAAATCAAAGAAATTGGCACTACTTTCATATTCGGTGTTATCACAGGTCTTGTAAATGACTTTAGCAGTTTGAGGGGAATCACATTCGATAACAGCATAATAATATTTAAGACGATCCAATTGATATTTACGTAAAGCTTCTTGATCGAAATCAAGACCATCTCCTTCCTCTAATTGATTCTTGACAATGCTTTCGGCTGTGACTTCTTCATTGTCACTGTCCTCGTTTATCTTTTTGTTACGAAAGATTTCTTGTGGGGGACCTTGGGTATCTTCCAACACAAGACGCTCTTTACCAAACTCGGAAGGGTAAATAGCTACACTCTTAATGATGCCTGTATCGGGTTTAAAACCAGAAAGTACTTTCAAGATATCCACTGCCTTAATTTTATCCCAATCCATATTCACCAGGGCTAAACGACTCGTCTCTTCTCCTTCACCAATATGTTTACTAGCATCAATCTCATCTAATTCCTCTTCACTTTCCACTTCTTCCTCATCACTATCCTCATCAGAAGAAGAGATTTCACCACGTCCACGCATAGGATCAAAACCTGCCTTTGCACTTAATTCCTCATCAGATTCTTCCTCTTCGTTTTGAGATTCCTCATCGAGCAAGTTCTCCTCATCTTCAGCAAGCTCCTTTTCTAATTGTTCTAAACTTTTATCCTCATCGGATTCTTCTTCGTCTTCTTCTTCTTCGAGTTGGTAGAAACGCTTTAATTCCTTTTCGGCTGTGCCTTGGTTTAATCGACGACCATATTTATCCACACGAGCTGTTTGAGAAACATGTTAGTTTTGTTATGTTACAGTGATAAATAAAATATATATATAAAAAAAAAATACTTTACGTCCATCACTGAATTCAGTGGAACTCATCATGCCAGCAAAACGTTTGTCAATGGTGACCTTCATATCCTTCTTCTTGGGTCTCAAGAAACGAGGATCATTATGTACACTGGTAAAACGAGGATCGTTGGTAACAGCAACCTTAGGTTCTCTCTTTTGATAACTCTTCTTGGGTGGCATGGCTAAACGGTTTGATTTTAATAAAAAAAAAAAAAAAAGTGTCAAAAGAAGAAAGAAAAAAAAAAAAAAGTTGGGGGATAATAAGGGTTTGGTGTGGAAATTGGGAAAAAAGAGGGAAAAGACAGTCACAGTAAGCCACCCCCTCCCCCCGCCTCTCTCTCCCACGTTTCCTTTTGGCATGAAAAAAGGCAACAGACATAACAATCGAGATGATTCTTTTACATGATATGCGTGCATAAAAAAAAAAAAAAGGTGAACGGGATCATGTTTTGAATGTCAAATAGAAAATTCAGGGGGGGATGCTAGATATTAACCCGTCTTGTAATGCCTCTGTGCATCATTTATATTTTTTTTTTTTTGCATGACAGTTGGGGGGAGGGGGATGGGGATGGGGGGAGATGAAAGGTGAACGCGAATATTTTTTTTTTTTGTTTTTTTTTTTTGAAACTCATAGGCTCTCTTTTTTGTGTTTTTTTCTATTCTGTAAACAATCATGGTAAGTTGAGAATAATGTAAAGAAGAAAAGTTACTGACAACATGAGAAAAGGGTAACCACACTATTCTTTTATTACAATCGGGCAACAGTCAAAAGTAAGATGTGTCATGGGAGTTAATTTTTTTTTTTTTTTTTTCGTGTGTTCATTTTGAATTAACCAACCCTTTCCTTTTTCTTTTTTGTCATTAGTTCACGCTCATACTTGTAAGTGAAGAGGACAAGAAGGTCCTACCAGATGTATTAATATTTTTTATTTTTCTTTTGGGATAGCGATTTTAACTCGGAAAGTGAAGCCATGGACCGTAAGTGGGAGAAATAATAAAAGAGAGAGAAAAAGGTCACTAATGGGAAAGAGTAGACATTGCTGGTTTGTATGAGACCCGACTTGCCAAAGAGAATCCCAACGCGGGTCAAGTGCAATACAGAGCCGAAGATCTTTTTCGATTCATTGATACATATAAGGAATTTGTAGCACTTGTGTTTGATTCTTCGAAAGCCGTAAGATTAAAATTTTATTAAATTGTATTTCACGCATGATTTTTTTATTATTCTTTACTAAACTAATATAATAGATGTACCAACCTCGTGATATTGCTTGGATTAAGGAAAGTTTAATTGCTCATTTCAGTGGTCAACAATCCGCTACACCTGATGTTCAGCAAAGACACAGACAACCACGTAGATACCGTTAAAAATATATATATATATATTTGTAAACTCAGCAGAATCACCGACCTTTTAACCTTTTTTTTTTTTTTTTAATTTTTTAAATATTTGTTTATTTTCCCCCTCTTTTTTTTTTTCTTTTTTTTTTTTTTAATTCTCTCTTTGCTGAAAAAAAAATAAAATAAATCAGCGCTACATATTTTGATTTTACATACACACATATATATATAACTGCAAGACAAAATAAAAAAGTAAAATGAGCAACTAAAGTTGGGCATGAAGAAACTAACTTTTTCTTTTGTTGTAGATGTCAGTTTATACACCTGTGATTAGGTTGCCTTCCAAACGCAAACCGAGTCTAGCACGAATGAACAGTCAAAGCTTTGAACCGGAAGATTTTCTCGTTTCCGATACCTTGTTCTTGGCTACTTTACCAAAGAAAGTAAGAGAAAGTGATATTCGTACTCTTTTACAGCACTGTATGCCCATCGAGTAAGAATTTTTTTTTTTTTTTTTTTTTTAATATATAAATTCCAAACTCCACTATTAAAATGAAATACATATATATTAGAATCATCATTGATAAAGAACGAGACCTTGGACAATTACGATTTAGTCAACCCAAATATGGTATGTTCTGTGTGTTATTTAAAATGAATGTAGTTGATAGAGAGGACCTTATTAAAAAATAAAGTGGGATTTGTGTTTGTGTGTGTTAGCGGACAGAGCTTACTCGTTGTACAATGGATTTACTTTTACAAACAAGGCAAAGTTACAATTGCAAATGTATCAAGATGCCAGTTTGGATCCCGAGGCAACAGCCGCCTTATTAGAAATTAATGGTTTACCCGATTACTTTGATGACAACAAGTTGTATGATCTCTTTCGTCCTTATGGTCCTTTGAACCTATGCAAATGTGTCATGAAGGAAGGCGCATTTCGAGGTACCGCCTTTGTTCAATTCTTTCATCCTCAGAGCTCTCAAAACGCTGAGGTGAACCTGGTAATAGATATCTCCTCTATTCCATCCTATGTTTGTCTTATTTAACTTTTAACTCTTTATTAGAATGCTCGTTTATTGGATGGTTACCAATTGTAAGGGGATCAGTAACAAAACAAAAAAAAAAACCTATTTAAGGGGATTTTTCTTTCTTTTTAATTCATATTTCTCTCTCTTTCTCTCTTTTTTTTTTTTTTCTAATTTAGATCTGTTATTCCTTTTATGCATGCAGCACAACAAAAAGAGGAGGTAAGTTTTTTTTTTTTTTTTGTTTATTCTCTCTCTTTTTTCTTTTATTCTTTTTTTTTTTTTAACACGTCATATTTTTTTATATTTAAAAACACGAGTAGACTGAAGATAGTGTGGTAGACATAATGAATCTTTACATTAAAAACCTTGAACCCCACATCACCAACAGTGACCTCACACAACTGTTCCGAAAGTTTGGCCGAATCATCTCGGCAAGAGTCATGACGAATCCTCAAACGGGTCAGTCGAAAGGCTATGGATTTGTAAGTTTCGGAAAGACAGAAGAAGCCGCTGCTGCTTTACACGAAATGGACGGTGTCATGTTGGGTAACAGACCATTGGTTGTAGCCTATCATGAACCCCGTAAGCCTAGACCTACTACCAACAACACCAATAACACCACCACTACGACTAATTATCAAGACTCATATTACCACCAAAGACAAAGTAACGTCATCCCCCCCCCCTCTCTCTCTCTTTCCCCTTTTTTTTCCCTCTTCCCACTCTCCTTTACTTTCCCCTTAAAAAAAAAAAGGCTCACCCTCCCCCCTTTTTTTATTTTTTAAAACTCCCTTTACTCATAATTATTTATTTTTTATATAATATAGTGCCACCCGCTACAGCAATTAATGGATTAGGTATTGATAATGTGGAAGAATTAGGCATGAACTTAAAGGACCTATCCATCGGTCATAAACCTTCCATGACAACCATTAATTTACCTCCACGAAAAGATCCCGTGATGACAACAACAACAACAACGGGCAACGGTGGTGGCATGATGAAACTTTCTTCGTCTCCCATGTCAGGTACAACCAGTACAGGACGGTCATTAGCTTCTTTAGCTTCCGGTATGAGTGTTTCTGCTCCACCTCCACATCCCTATCCACAACAACAACAACATCATCATGTGTACACACCTCCACAACCACCACCGGTCGTCAATTTAGGTCATAACGGTAAACCTAGTTTACGTCGAAGAGGATCATTAGAATCCGTCATGACCGAAAGTAGTGCCACTATCCAACGAACAAAATTACACGATGCGGTGAGGACATGTGGTGATTATGGAAAGGCCACAGAAGATATTGTGGATATGCTTTTAACTTTGAAACGAAAGGAACGTTCCCTCTGTTTATTTAATCCCGATTTCCTCAAGGACAAGGTGAATTTGGCTCTGGAAGCTTTAGCTACTTGTAATGAATCAGAGAGTGATGATGAGGATGAGGACGATGAAGACGACGATGATGTGGATGGTCTCGACATGGAATACACCATGAGAAAGTGAGTTTTTTTTTTTTTTTTTAATAATTATTCATTGTTCCTTTTTCTTTTCAAAATAAAAAAGAGACTAACCCCCCTTCCCAATCGCTAGTAGAATGGCCGCTGCTGCCAATATGAAGAAACCACTATCGCCACCTTTATCACAACCAGTTTATTCCACACCTACCACTCCAACCAATATGAAGCGTGAATCTAAAGCTATACCCATCGTCGCTCCACCTACCCCCAAAAAATCATCTCTTCCTGTCGAGCAACAGCAACAACAGCCGGTCAAGAATAAGGATGTGGAGGCCCTCTTGCTTTCATTTGAAGGTAAGCCAGTGCATGAAAAAAAGCAACTCCTCGGCGACAAATTATTCCCGCTTGTCAAGGTAAGATATATATATATATTTACATTTTTTTTTTTTTTTTTTTGGTTTTGAGAGAGAGGAAAGATTACTCATCACAAAAATTCATAGTCCACGGGTACAAGACAAGCTCCCAAAGTCACCATCTATTTACTGGATACCGTGGACTTGCACGATTTAGCAAAAATCATGTTTGATACCCAATTATTAAAAATGCGTGTAGAAGAAGCCTTTCTCTCCTTACAACAATAACCTCTGTCTCTCCTCCCCCTCCTCACAAATCCCACTCTCTCCTCACAAAAAATTATAAAAATAAATCTTTCTCTCTCTCTCTTTTTTTTATTTTATTTTTCAAGAAGGTACGCGGAGAGATTCCGTGGTTTGTTCCGTCATTTCTTTCTCATAATAAATACGAGCACGTTGCAATCCTTCAAAGTATTGTGAAGGAATATGATCCATAAGGAAATAAGGATACATTTTTTCAATAAAATAAATAGGGTTTCCATTCCAATGACGTTGTAATTGAGGTCGATTCATTAACCATTGTGCCCAACGTGGAAGTACAGGTAACGCTGCTGGGGTCGTCATGGGTTTACTACTACTGGTCGTTACCAAGGGCTGGTGGTAATAACCCGTGGAAGAAGAACCCACGGTTTGTGTCACAATATTCACTTGCATCGGTGGTTGATAACTTGACGGAAACGTCTTTAAAGGCTTGGAGTTCCATTTACGTGTGATTTGAATCGCATGGCCTACATGAGAATAATTAAAGAAATCCGATTCTGACACAAAATGGCCTTTTTAAAAAAAAAGAAGAGTTACTATTTTAATCTCTTTCTCACTTTTTTGTTTTATAGGGTGTCTTACCGCAGGTCTTGCTATCGTACCCAGGGGGAAGTCGAGAAAAGATATCAGCATTGTTCACAATGCGCCATAGTGTGGAAGCGCGTGTGACGGGTAGATTACTATGGGATGCAAAGGTGGAAGCAAAATCACTGTCACCTACGGCGGGTGTACCAATCACATAGGCATCACGTAAAACCAAACGACGTGAGAGATCGGCAGGACATTTCAACCACCGGGAAAACAAGAGAGAGCTTAAAGCGGCACCCAAAGAATGACCCGTGATCCATAACTGAATGGGTTCCGTTGTGTTTAATTGTTCCTGTAATTGGGCTGCTTTGGATTGCACAGCGGCCAAGATAGCACCATAAGGATCACGAATATCTTCCTTTCCAAACCCTTGTGTACTGAAAAGTGATTCATAAAAACCTTCATGGACACAACCAAACAAAAACGAACGTGCATCCGTGCGTTGGAAAGTAGCATCCACCAAGAATTCTTCGTAATTGGTAGGTGTCGTTCCCTTAAATGCGACGACAATAAAAGGCACAGTTTCTGACCAAAAGATGCCTGTGATGTTTTTTGTTTAAAAAAAAAAAAAAAAAAAATGTCAGTCTTGATATGAACTGTCTATTTTCCTTTTTTTTTTTTTTTTTTTTTTTTTTACCACAGAAGGGTCCACCCAGAGATTTAAGCTCTGAAACACCCGCAAAATGAAGCCCCCAACTCTCGGCAATGAGTCGAATACGTGCCTCAGACTCCCAAAGAAGCTCCTTCATTTTACTTTCAACCTGAGCAAAAGCAGCGGGTGAGGTATCGGTGTCCTTGCGTGTGGTAGCGTACAAGTCATAGGCTTCCTTGACTTTGGTAGAATCACGTTCATAGATTAAGGAAGATAACAGAACAAATGTTTGAGCAATGGAAAGATCAAATGTACGACGACGACAACCTGATACGGTGATCGGAATAGAGGGTAAACCCAACGTGGGTAACGTGGATTGAACAAGATGAGCAGATGTATCGGATAAGAGTAGTTCTGGTGCACCTACATTTTTTTTTTTTGTTAGTGTTTCATCAGTTATATATATATTTTTTATGCATCATTCAAAATATTTACCCCAGTTGATAGCACCAAACCCTATCATGAAATTTTTTTTTTTTAAATAGAAAGTTTGTTTGTATATATACACATGATTTTTAACATATGAAAAAAAAAAAGGATTTTTTTAAAAGATACCTTGCCCGAATTTAAGACTGATATAACGTGCAACTTGAGCCCCACCCCATTTCTCCAAAAACACCTTGAGTCCAATCTCAAACAACACAAGGAAAGTCACGGTCGTTGGGTACACCACGATAAACGCCAACGAGCTCAAGGGAGCCGTTAAAATCATGGTCCAATTAAAATAAAATGTCAATACCAAATTCTTGAATCCGTTCATCATGTAACCTAGGTAAGGCCAATTTTTACTTCGGCCAGGTTCAGGAATACCTCCTCCTGTGTTTGGGTAATGAGAGAACAAGCTACGTGAAAATTTGTTACCGGGTTTTTTGGTATCCAAAAAGATGGGTGTGCCTGCTAAATTCGTTTTGGCATGGTGTTGTTGTGGTGGTGGAGACATGTCCTTTTCACTCAGGGTAGGGATGGAAGGCGTCCTTTTGTGGGATGAGGTCACAGAACTGTTGCTATGACTATGCGCATGTTGGTAGGCATGCATGTCCTTTATCGAAGGTTTGTTTGTGACTTTACCATGAGGGTCTATTCCATTAGCATGACCAGCGTCTAAAGACCTTGATCCCTTGACTTAATTGGATAACAAGTTTAGTATATATATCTTTTTTTTTTTACTGTAACAGACATCTCTCTATTTTTTTTTTTTTTTTTTTTTTTTTTTTTTACCGTGATGTAAGTTATGAGAATACATTTGATAAGAAAGAGGAAAAAAGAAAAGAGGGAGAGGTGCAGAAGGGCGTTTTTTTATAGTTGATACAGATTGTTTATTTTCCATTTGTAATGATCATTACCGAACTATTTTTAAAGTTTCAACTATATAAACAAATCCTTTTTTTTTTATAAGAGACGATCTTTGTCCTGAGGTGTCATTTTCAACGTTCTCGCTCTGGATTTATAATCATCCCAAGGGAAATAAGCACCACAGATACGACGATGACCTGTAAAGGCACTACGACCATGTAATACGCGCCAATTATCAAAGGTCACCACACGACCTGGATTCAAGGTATCCCATACTTCGTTTTTAGCACTGGTCAATAACTTATGCCAAAGAAAGAGGGCGTCATAAAACTCATCTAATTGTGCTGTACTCAAATGATCCAAGGTGGACCGATCATCATTATTGTATCGGATCTGATAAAGTTCCCCGCTTGTATCATCGTGGTTCAAGATCGGATGAGCGCGTGGGGTAGGTACGATCAGGACTTGTTCATCACCCGCTGAATGTGTAGGTACGCGTGTATTGGCTAATGTACGATACGCAGTTGGATGCAATCGTTTTAATTCTCTCGCTACATGAAACCCATCTACAAATAAGGAATCTCCACCTTGGCCTTCAAATTCTAATTTGTGAAACATTTGTAAACCCGCAGGTTCCGTAAAATAGGTGTTATCCGTATGCGCTCCTAAAGCCAATTGGGTGTAGGCTGTATCGGCATGAGCTAAATCAGCGGTAAAGGACCAGATACCTTGAGAATAATGTGTCTCTCGTAAGAAACAAAGACGACGTGCCAAGGCTTCGGTCGCTTCCACTGTGGTGGGTACACCCTCGATAAATGAAATACCATAGGTCTCTAATTGATCAAGCCATGCTTTTAAACCTTGTGTGGTTTCCATGACTTCTTCGTGTTGTAAAGCCGGTACGTTGAGGTTAGCGTCCCAGAGGATGGGTCTCTTTGTCTGTAAAGGTTCGTCTGTACGCAAGATGGGACTGTAAGAATGGGTGTGTAACCAGTCCCAACGGTAACGCGATTGATGCCCATCAGGCCAAGTCACGTCCAAGGCATCTTCTGTACTATCCAAGGCGACAGGTTGGATATCACGTGGGATAGAAAAAGTATCGACCAAACGTTGACGAGTCACAGGATGGTAACATTGAGGACAATGACAATGATCTCGTAACCAAAAATTGTTGTAGACACTGGTTTTACGTGCATTCCAGTCAAGGTAAACTTGTTGTGGGTTCGCTAGTCCGGCTTTTTGAGGTATGGTGCCTGTACCTTGGAGTTGCTTTTTAGCGTTTTGTTTATGACTTGCAAAAAGTGAAGAACTGAAGGTACGGCGTGTCGTGACAGCTGCCATCATTCTTTTCGAGAAACACTGCATATTTGTTTACTGTTAAAAAAAAAAGGGGGAGTTTAAAGGGAGAAGAGAAAAAAAAAAGAAAGGGAGTTTAGCTGGGGGGGGAGGGAGGGGGTTATAAAAAAAAATCCGGGGACCTTCTTTTTTTTTTTTTTTTTTGGTTTCTCACACACAAGTTTAAAAAGGATCCTTTCAGTTTTGATTGTGTTTAAAGTTTAGTAGTGTTTCACAGGTACAATGATGTGCAATTTTTCTTATGAAAGGAGTACATCTCATCAAAAAAGGAGAATATCACTTTATCCTAAAGACAATCAAATGAATAAAAAGGGCTAGAAGTAAATCTGGGTAGGGCTAAAAAGAGAATAGGCTAGAAGCAATATTTTTTTTTTTTTTATTGAAATAATATGGGGTAACCTATTATTCTCATCACGGCTTTAAAGAACGGCTTTTTTTCATTAAGCTCATTAGTCAATTTGATAATCTATTTCTGGAAAAACCCAGACGGTGGGGTTTCATTTTTTTTTTTTTTTTTTAATGGTCAGTAACATGCTCAAGCTGCGGGAGAGGGGGGGGGATGGAAACTAAAAAAAGAAAGAGGAGAGACTGTCTTTTGGATACATATACAGATACATCATTGCGATATGTAAAACTAGGATACAGCCTAAAATAATTAAAGGGGGTAATATGTTCATAATACGCGCGCTCAAAAAAAAAAAAGTCTTTTATGAAAGAGAACCCAAGTGTAAAACACAGTCACGCATCACGCGTCATTGGGCTCAGTGCGAAAGTATTTTTTTTTTTTTTTTTTTTTTTTTGCCAGACAAAGCAACATCAAAAAAAAATCTCTTTACACTTTTTCACTGTATAAATAAATAATATTAAAAAAATGTCTTACTACGGTGGAGATAGAGATCGCGGCGATCGTGATAGAACAGATAGAGGAAGTGAAAGAACTGGTGGCGATAGATCAGATAGAGGTGGTGGAGGTGACAGAGGAAGACCTAACCCCTGTAGACTCTATGTTGGTAATGTGGGGACATCCCCCTTATCTCTCTCTTCTATATTGTCATAAATAAATTAACACCTTTTCTGCTATTTTTTTTTCTGTTTCTAGGTAAAGTGAGTCGTTATGTTCGCGAACAAGACTTGAAAGATCTCTTTGCCAGATACGGTCGAATCAGAGATTTAGTCCTCAGAGTAAAAAAAAAAAAAAAAAAAAAATTATTTTCGTTGTTCACATCATGTCAACTTGGTCTAATCTTTTTTTTTTCTTCTTTCTTTATTAGGACTTTTATGCTTTTATTGAATATGATGTATGTATTTGTTGTTTAAATGTTTCGTGTTCTTTCATCTCCATTCTTCTTTTTTTAACCTGTTGCATTTAGAACGTCAGAGGTATTTAATTCATCTTTTTTTTTGTCATTATTGAAAAATTTTCTTTTTCTATTATGATGATGACCTTTTTTTTTTTTTTTCTTCTTTTTTAAAAAAAAAAAAATAATATTCCAACACACCATAAATTTTTTTTCTTTTCTTTCCTATCACCCTTTTTAGATGCTGAAGACGCTGCCAAGGAACTCAATGGTTACAGACTGGAAGATGAAAGATTGATTGTTCAAGTTGCTAACCGTGCTCGTGATCGCTCCGAACGTGATAGTCGTGATCGCGATAGCGGTCGTCGTGATAACCGTGATAGTCGTGACAACCGTGATAGTGGTCGTCGTGATCGCGATTTTGACAGAAATGATAGATCAGCACGAAGAGGTACATCAGACGCTGCTGCTGAACCTGCAAGCGATAGATGTTATAACTGTGGTGAATTCGGTAAGTGTCTCTCTCTCTTTTTTTTGTATTGTTATTCTGCTTCCCCCCATACTTACTCATACATTTTTTTAAAACTAGGTCATATGTAAGGATAATAGAGATACAGCGAGAGTTGAAAGAGGGGGGGAAGAGAGAAACACACGAGAAAGAGAGAGAAAGAGGGAATGCTAATCTACTTTTTTTTTATTTCACGCTTTTTTTTTAAAAAAACAGTGCCAATGAATGGTAAGTCATTATACTTTAATCTTTGCGTGTTTGTTCTAATCATCTTGTCAATATAGTCCTTTGCCCAAGGGTAGCGGTGAACGTGCCATGAGATTCCAAAAGGGTTGTTGTTTGTAAGTACAGTTAATGAGGCAGAAAGAGAGAGAGAAAGAAAGAAAGGAAGGACTGACTGATTTTGTTTTGTTTTTTTTTATTAATTATAGTGAATGTGGTCAATCTGGTCACAGAGCTCGCGATTGCCCGTAAGTACATATTAAAAAGTGACAGAGAAAAAGAGAGGAGAAAACTAACAAAAGAGTGTGTGGGGGGAATTAGTGACAGAGCCGATGGAGGAGGAGCTAGTTCTTCTAGAAGACGTAGATCGCGTTCTCGTAGTCCTGCCAGACGTTCGCGTTCACCTCCTAGACGTTCTCGTGGAGAGAGACGTTCTCGTAGTCCTGCTAGACGTTCTCGTAGTCCCAGAAGATCACCCAGTCCTAAGCGTAGACGTTCCGTCAGTGGATCTCCCAACTCACCCCGTCGTCGTTCCATGACTCCCGGTAGCCCAAAGCGTCGTTCACCCAGTCCTGCCAGACGTTCCAACAGTAAAGATTCGGGTGATGTCAAGATGGATTAAAGAAAAAAAAAAAAAAAGAACTCTTTTGTGTGGTGCGCGCGTTGTTGTTCAAACCTATCACAACCTGAAAAAAAAAAATGACGTGAAATAATAAAAAAAAAAAAAAAGTTGAAATCCCGTTGTGATAAAGAAAATATTTTTTGTTGTTGTTTGGTGCGTTTCGCTTTGCTTCTTGTTGTTGTTTGTTAGATACATAGATAAAAAAAAAAATGCCTATTGTTTACTCTTTTGCTAATGGAGACGCGCTTTCCAGTGGTCTTGACGGGTTTGTTGAAAAAGTGTCTGGTGAGGCGATTGCAAAGCACGGTCATCTTTCCATTGCCATCTCGGGTGGATCCTTACCCAAGATTCTGTCCAAGCAGTTAGCACACAACGCCAACGTTGATTTCTCCAAATGGCATATCTTTTGGGCCGATGAACGCTGTGTAGCTCACGATCATGCGGATTCCAACTATCTCGAGGTCAAAAAATCCCTTCTTGACCATATCCCCCAAATTCCTCAAGAGAATATTCATGCCATCGATAATACTTACGCCACGGCCAAGGATGCTGAAAAGGCCGCTGTAGACTACGAACAACAATTGCTCAAGTTCTTCAAGACAGAAGAAATACCTCGTTTTGATTTGATCTTGTTGGGTATGGGCCCCGATGGTCATTGTTGCTCCCTTTTCCCTGGACATCCCTTGTTGGATGAAAAGAAACGTTTGGTGGCTCCCATCTTTGATTCTCCCAAGCCTCCTCCCGAGAGAATTACCTTGACTTATCCTGTGGTGAATGCGGCTCAATGTATCGTCTTTGTCACGGCGGGTGACGGTAAAAAGGACATGGTACAACAAATCATTGAACAACCCGAGTTGAATTTACCTTGTCAACGTGTCAACCCTACCGATGGTCAAGTCTATTGGTTCATTGATGATGCTGCTGCTGCTAAATTAAGAAAAGAATCTTGTTCAGATTATAAGTTATAAAAAAAAAAAAGAAGGGAAACTCCCTATAATAAAAACAATTCTCCTTTACATGTTGTATAAATTATTCTATCTCTCTCTCTCTCTTTTTTTTTTTTACTATCAAAAGAAGATAGGAGCGCTTTAGCATACAAAATAAAAAAAAAAGAGGGGAGTGTGCATTCAATGTTGTAATCTTTTACTCCTACCTAAGTCATCTTTTCTGCCCCTTATTGACTATTGTCTCTATGGTCTGGATTGATTACATTCTTACTCACCTTTTCTTTTTTTTTTTGAGGGTTAATTACAAGATAAATCACTGGGGGGATAATATAGAAAATAAGGGACTTTTGCTCCCTTCTTTTTTTTTTTTCTTGTTTTTTTTTTGCGTTTTCAAATTTATATAAAAACCCTCAGTTTCGATCTCATCTTTCTAAATTGTTTTCATCGATATCTATTTTATTTATAACAATAATTTACCTTATAGACTCTTTTCTTTAATACAAAAAAAATATAACAATGACTCGTCTTACTCATATCTGTTTAGCTACGCTTGCCTTGATGGTCGCTATGACGGCTGCTGCTCCCTGTGGTCATAACCATGACGGTGGTGTTGGTCATCATGATGGTGGTGGTCATGGTGGTATGGATCATCCCGTTCAAGAAGACCCCGAGGAAGACAATGATGAAGGTCAAGAGGGTGGTGATGATTGGGATAACGATAACGATGATGAAGGTGGACCTGAAGATGATAACGGTCCCGATGATCAAAGCGGTGCTCACGATGACAATGATTCCGGTGATGATACCAATGGTCATCATGGTGGTGGCTCTGGTTCTCATAACGGTGGAGGCAACAATAACAATGGTGGTGACAATGGTAACACCGGTGGTGGTAACGGTAACACGGGTGAAGGCAGTGGTAACAATGACAGCAACAACAATGGTAATAGCAACAGCGGTAACCACAGTAACAATGGACATCATGATGATAACAGCCAATTGAACGGAGGACACCAGGCTGGTAACGATGGTGGTAACAATGGTGGTAATAATGGTAACAACAATGGTGGTCATAACGGCGATCATGCTGGTAGTGTTCATTATGGTGCTCCCAACAGTGGTGGTGGAGGTGGATCTCTCATCAGTACTGGTAATATCGGTACCGGTGATATCAATGCTCCTGCTTTGGCTAAGAATGCTGCTAACTTTGATAAGTTCGCGCTTACTCATGTTCTTGACAGTTTTAAAATTCTCTAAATTTTTTAAATTATTTTTTTTCTTTCAACCTCACTACTTTGTTACTGTAACCCACTTTTTTTTTTCATTTCAGCTACCCCCCTCTCTCTTTTTTCTCACTTTTTGGCATATTTAGCCATCATCGTCATTTGATCATTTTAAACCACATTTAAATAATAAACATATTATTGTCACAAATTTCTATAATTTTTTTTTTTTAAATGTGCATGAAGAGGAGGTAAGTCAATAACATCATAATGAGAAAAAGACATGTCATTTTTTTTTTCTTTCGTGACTAGGTGCATCATATCTGTCTTTTCTCCCACTTTTTTTTTTTTTTTATACCCGTGCTTAAAATTGTAGATCCTGCTTTTTTTTTTTTTTAGGAGATGATTTTTTTTTTATGCGTGTTGTACACAATTTAAAGTTTTGGTGCCTTGCATGAATTTTGTCAATGAGGTACAAGCAAAAACCTGTTTCTTTCTGGAATTTAAAAAGAGTGGCTTTTTTTTTTTTTTACATTGTACAGAAAAAAATAAGGACATCTTACATCAAGCAGAAGTGTTCATCGTCCAACTTTTTTTTTTTTCTTACAGAAGGGGAGAGGGATAGCAATACTAGTAAGTGATAAGGATCTCCCTTCTGTTAGGATGAGTCTGAAGAAATCTCCTAACGCGGGGTCTTCTTGTTTTTTTTTTTTTTTTTTTTTTTTTTTTTGAAAAGAACCCAGGATTTGCTCATTTCCCATTTTTTTTTTTCTCTCTCTTGTTTTTTTTTAAAAAAAAAGAGGAGATAAATCTGTCAATGATTGTCAATCTTCCAAGGGAAAAAAGGGGGAGTCTAAATGTATTCATCTGTCTCCTTTCCCCTCCCATTATAATATTCCCTTTTTCTTCCTCGGAGACCGCTGTGGGTTTATCATCTACGGAGCTAAAAACTATATAGATAATGATTTAGAGAGTGAAGGATAAATGCTCACTGTAGATACCATGTCAGAAAGTGAATTTATTGACCCACTTGTTTGTATGGGAAATATTCTTATTGAGATTCATCTATTATTGACAGGATTATCCTACTACTACTACCTAGTAGGTTAAAAATAATTTAATCATATAATTTAATCTATTTCATCAAATTGATTATTACTTGAGCTTATAGTTACTATTTAATTATCTCTAGCTATACTCCAGGTAAATTGTCTCATATGAATGCTTGAAAGACATGCTTGGTTTTAATTTAATAAAAATGTAAGACACATTAATAGGATCTTTTATAAAGTAATACAAAAGACACGAATTTGGTATCTTCAATTTAACTTGCCAGTAGAAACTATTTACATGGCATAATCAAGTAAGAATAACCTCACTAGAAGACGTCTTGATCCTGAAGTAATTAACTGTACTTCTAAACTCTAAAAAAAAAAAAAAAAAGGAAAACTAACATGCTTCTAAATAGGAAATTGCCTGGGTAAAGAGTCAGACAGAATTATGAGAGTCTAATTAGAAAGAGCTGTACCAAGGTATGCAGCTGTTGCGGTGGACTTTTTTTTCGTAAATACTGCAACACCAAGGCCACCAAAGAAAAACTACGAAATGAGTGGAATTGCGAAGAGAGTATTGTGGAAATGGCTTTTTTTTGGCTCGTAGACAAGAGAACATCTACGTCTTTTTTTTTTTTTTTTTTTTTTCTACGTACTATTTTATGAGCCTGTTTTTTTTTTACGTTCATGAATATTCTTGTTTTCTAGTATATGAAGGCTTAAACACATGGATGATTAAGTAAAAAATTAAATCATCCGGACATAAGCCAGCTCTTGTTTATCAGCTTATAAATTAAACTCGTTCACACGATCTTCTGATTGAATTAACAATTGAATCATCCTGACATAAGCCAGTTCTTGTTTATCAGTCTACAAATAAAACCCATTTAAACATTTTTTTTTTCCTTTCTCCTCTTCTATATAATGAAGATTTTCCCATTACCCGTTGTAGGCATTGTAAGCATGAATTTTACAATACCAACCACGGTGGGTCAGAATATTGAGCAGTAAGCCGTCTTTGATGGTTCCAAAATACATTAAAAAAGAAAAAAGAAATGGATCACGTGACTCTAAAAAAAAAAAGGTAGAAAAATTTACAAAAAGACGTAGGTGTAGACATTGTCCTATTGCTGAGATAAATCATGTTGGGACGGGAAGTGGTATCCGTTAGTGAACATTGTCTCACTTGTTTTTTTTTTCTGAAGCTTCTAGATAAACAGTAAATGGAGGATATCGAAGAGTTAAAGAAACAGCTTGAAGAGAACCTAGACGGCGCATCAAATCAATCGATTAGGGATTATAGGAACAGGAGAAAGAAGGAAAGAGAATATGGAATCGGCAATCCGAATTGTTCCAATCAACCCGTCGATGTCGTCGTATTCGTCGTCGTTGTCGTTGTCGTCGTCGTTGTCGTCGTCGTTGTCGTTGTCGTCGTCGTTGTCGTTGTCGTCGTCGTCGTCGTTCAAATCCTCTTGTCACCCATAATAAAACAACTACCACTACCACGACAGTAACAACTACCACTGTTGTTACAAAAAACACTGCTGCTACAAAGTATACCGATGATACGAAAAGTATCACTGTCATTGAAAAAAAAAAAGGCAATTAACCAAAAAAAAAAAAAAAAAAAAAAAAAAAAAACCACTAACTTACTCATATTGATAAGATAGGATGGGAAAATGCTGTCATCTTTTTATATTATTGTAGCCTGTCAATTATTTCGATGCCTAAAGAGTCTAGATTTATTTCCTTGATTATGCTGAAACTATAAGCGGGGAGGGGGAGGCGATCAAAGAGTAAGAATTATGAAACGGAAGCATTTTTATAGTGTCAAAATGACGTTTTTTTTTATGATGACATCTTTTGTTTGCTTTAATAATGAATCTAAATGACATGGATGGAACACTTATAAGGATGTTTTCAGCCTTTCATGCGTTGATAGCCTTAAATTTTATTAGGAGTTTTCTTAAGTAAATTATCACATGTTTTTTCTTTTTTAAATATGCCTGTGTATTGACGACAAGACATCGGGGGAACCCATTTTTAATCTGATGAGGAATAAACAAAAAGCTTTGGTTACCAAAGCCACTGATACATGCACTCTGGGTATGACAAATATATAATAAATCAGCAAACATTAAACTTGTTTTGGTATGTCACACGTAAAAAAAAAAAAAAAATAAGCATAAGTTTTTTAATGTTTGAGCTTTTTTTCCTTTGTACGCCTCCCCTTCTTTCTTTTAAACTTTTTTTTCTTCTTCTTTTTCTTTGATCGATGCCTTCTTTCACAAGTAGACATCCTTATGTAGAATATAAAATGTTTAGTCATCATGAATCACCCTTGCTTAAAAGACGAAGACGGGATCGTGGTAGAAAGAGCCATCTACCTAAACAACGAGCGGCAGTGAATATGTTTGATGAGCTGATGGCGGAATTGGATTACTCATATGACACACTCGCTACTATTAACGTCATCTTTGACAGCTTGAGATTTACTTATGCTACCAGTAAAAATGATATTGATCGATTAAAGAACAATACCATCTTGGGCGATATGGAAAAGGAATTATTGATCGCCTATGATGATCTAACGCTTCAAATCAATCATCTGGAGAAAAACATTTGTAAAATCGAAAAAAAGATGCTTAAACTGAAGGATGATGAACTCTTTTCTTCTCATAAACATACCCTTTGGTATTCAATACCTTAAATCCCTTTTTTTTTTTTTTATAATATGCCATTTTGTTTTTGTTGTTCTTTAGTAAAAATAAAATAATCGGCTTTTGGGGTGGAAAGCACTCCGATAACTTGATTCCCATTGGCCCCTGATTTTTAAAATGTTTTGATTGCTCAATGCAAAAAATACTACTCTTTGCATCTGGAGCACTAAGAGAGAGTCACAGTTCTACAAGTGAAAGTGTAGACAGGAGTATTGCATCATTGTCTATTATGTCTTCCTCTTCAACCAATGACATTTACTAAATAGTATAAAAGCACTTAATCGCTATAATGATATCTACCTCCATTGTAAACAAGAATTATTTGAGATTCAATTTACCGTTCAACTTGCAGGAAACCAATAGAGAGTTTAGGGGACTCAGATTTTCACTAAGTGTTACACTATAGCATTCACAGTGACTTTTATCACTGTCCTAATACAGACTAGTAGAAGGCCAATAACATGAATTTTAAAAAGTTGGTCTTTAAAATATGGGATATTGACAGAAGCGATTGGCTTACTTCAAGGACAGATTAGTGAAAGCGTTTACACTAATAGTGTAAAAAATGATGGAAAAAAGCACTAATCTGATTTCCAAACAGTATAATTTACTTTTTAGTACAGTGTAAATTAATCCCCTAAAGTCTCTAATATCACTTGACTCACCTTCACCAAGAAAGATTAACGTATTTCAATAAGAATACTCATTGGGGAAAGTACATGATTTTTGCCAAAATAGTAATTTACATTTGCAGCTTCACTTTGGTGAATGTTCGTTTATACGAGAATTATTGTAGACATATCAGCTCATGAATGTAGACCGGTACAGATGCTTTATTAGCCGTATTAAGTGGTCTACCAGACGTGCAAGAAGGGCCAAATCATTGACTATAGTCATAATATGATAATTTATTTTTTTTCGGATGAATTAGATTAAGCTTTTTTTTACAAAAAAAAAAAAAAAAAATAGCGGGGGCAGCGTACAAGGTTGAGGAGGGAAAATCCAGTAATTACCAGCAAACCGGTTAGGCTACTTTAGTGTTTCTCCTGTTGATCCCGGCTAACTGACTGTGTCAATTTTGTGACCTTTTTCTTTGGCCTTGTATTTCCCAAAAAGTTTTTTTTTTCTTTTTTTTTTTTTTCTTTCCTACTCACTTTTTATATAATAATACTCATAAAATGAACCACATGGAAGAACCTCGGGCATTATCACATGCTCTTCATTACGGGTGGGTCTTTTGGTTCATGCATAGATCTCCAGGTGAAAAAATTACAAATTACGAAGCGGCAATGAAAAAAAATCGCAACTTTTAATACGGTAAGAAAGTAATGATAATAATAAAAAAAAAAGAGAGAGAGAGAGAGAGAGAGAGAGACAACTCATCGTTTATTATTATTATTATTATTATTATTGGGTTTAAAGGTAGAAGAATTTTGGGCTGTTTATAGTCACCTTCGCCGCCCAAGCGACTTGCCAAATATCAGCGATTATCATTTATTTAAACAAGGTGTTCGACCTGTTTGGGAGGTAAAAGCGAAAGAGAGAGAGAGAGCTTGTTTTTCGTGTTATTTTATTTATTGATAAGTATACACCTTTATAGGACCAAGTTAATATTAATGGAGGAAAGTGGATTGTTCGAGTTAAAAAAGGATTAGCAAGTAGATATTGGGAATCTTTAGTTTTAGCTATTATTGGGGATCAGTTTGATGTTAATGACGAGATTTGTGGAGCAGTCTTGTCCATTCGAGGTTCGGAAGACATAATTTCTGTTTGGAACAAGACTTCTTCCAATGGCAAAATTAATCTTAAAATAAGGTATGTTGGTTTTAAAGAATAAAAAAAAGCAGAGAGAGAGGGAAAGGAGGGACTGACAAATGTTTGTTATGTAGGGATACCATCAAGAAACACTTGAGTTTACCATCAGAGACAACCATGGAATATAAGACACACAACGATGCACTCAGAGATAATTCAAGTTTCCGTAACACTGACGTATTCCGATGAATCACCCTTCCCTCCCAAACCCCCCATACCATTTATTATTTTTTTTCTTTTTTTTTCTTTTTTTGTTGCTAAAATTTTGTAAATATAAAAAAAAAAGGCTTCATTTTTTTTTTTCTTCTTAATATCTCTTGTCGAATTGAAGTAAGAGTGTATGTGGTGTCATGTCTATCTGAACACCACCTTTGTGGATCGAATCAACCGGAAGTTCAATCAAATACTTTCTTACTGCAGTCATTTATCAAAGAAAAAAAAAAAGAGTCAAAAAATCATTATCTCTTTTTGATTTTTTTCTGTGCAACTTACACATCATAGCCAAAGTCACTCTTTGCTCTGTCATGCTTAGATCCATTCCATCTCCATGACAAAATGGTACAAATGTATATCCATTTTCCTTCTCCATCTGGTCATATTCACCTCCAGGTGCAAATCGCTCGGGATTAAACTTATAAGGTTCCTCCCATAATTGAGGGTCATGATGCAAAGCATGTAGATCAATACTGACACTCGTACCTTGAGGAATAAGTACTTTACCAATGAACGTATCTTGTTCCATTCGGTGGGGACTTGTAAACAATGGCATACCAAATCTACGAAGGCTCTAAATCATGGGTTACATTGAATTTTTAGCCCACGATTTATATATAAGTGTGTGTGTGTGTTGGGCAAGATATTACTTCTTTGATCAGCATGTCTAAATATACCATGGAATTACAATCCTCTACAGTGGGTATAACATCCTTTTTCTCATCTCCGAGAATGCGGATAACTTCCTGGCGTGCTTTGTTTTGAATGATCTGTTTATCTTTCTCTTTAACACAACAAACAATTAGGTTATCAAAATACGTTTTTTACATGTTATACCTTGTCATAAGCGAGATAATACAAACAACAGCCTAAAGCATGAGATGTGGTTTCGTGTCCTAATAGTTATAATTTAGATTCATTTCGTATTTCTCTTTCTCTTTCTCTTGGTTACCGTTTACAAAAACAGAAGCTAAATTACACTATTGAAATAATTTTTCTTTTAGATAGAAAAAAAAAGAACCCTTAGAGTGAGAAAGTACTAGTTACCTTGATCTCTTCGTTTTGAATACACCCTTCTTCTCGTATTTCAGACTCTAGAACCAAAGTCAAAAGATCCTTCTCATTGTCAGGTCTCGGGTCATACTTCTTGCTGTGAATTTCCTGTCTTCTTTTCTCAGTGACGGATAAGAATAACTCATTTAAACGATCGACACTTTTTAAAAATCGTCTTCTTTTGAATGGTACATGTCGAAGAAGCCAGTCGAGTCTCGAACATGAAGTGTCTGTATACATTTGGATCCACTCTATCTTTTTTGGTTTATCCAACGACTCAAAGTCAAAATTGAACACGGTATGACCCAGTGCATCTAGAGTAAGCCTGTACATTAAATCAATTATTTTCACTGTCTGATTCGTTTCTTGTTCAATTACACGAAACACTTTCTGAACGAGTGATCCTAATAATTGAACAGGTGCTATCCTTTCAATTGCTGGATCCATGATCTAAGCGCAATAATGTATCAATAAACGAACTGTTTTTTTTTGGGGTGACCTTTCCCTCCCCTCTCCCCCTTGCTTTTTTTTTTCTCTCCTTTGTATTTACCTTTCTTTGTTCTTTCCGTGCATTTACAGATAAAAGACTGTTCTGGACAAGTAAACGAGAGAGTGGATTGGTTTGCGTATTTAAAGAGAAGGCACTTGTTTTGGACAAGATGGTTTTGACTGCCTCTGGGTCGAGAGTAAAGAGAATCCAGTCTGTCAAAGGTAACCTTGACAAGTAAAATTTATGAATAGTCGACACGTTTTTGGGAAATACAAGACGTTGTGTAGGTTTTTTTTTACGTAAACATGCCAACATCCATTTGAAGTAACCAACAGATCGAAAATGTCTCAAGTGAGGGGGGACACGTAAGAAACGATACAACCATAGAATAAAATAAACCGAAAATAAAAGTCCCAAGTAAGTGTATTTTGTTTTGGAAGATCTTTTAATGAGTAGATTACGTGTAATTTCTTGTACAAGCATTTAATAAAGAGAAAAAGGAGAAAAAGAAGAAGAAAAAAAGCGTCTTATTTATTTACTTATTATCCTGGGTAGTAACAATAAGGGGGGGATCGAGTGCATGTTTTGAAACATAAATTATAAATATTTGTATTATCAGAAATATGTCGTTCAGACTCTGAGGCATAATTTGCTTATCCAGGAACAAATAAAGGGGGGGGGTTATTACTCAGTTGAAGTAGCAAAGACCATAATAGGAAGCTGCATAAATAAATACGCGTGTAACGCTTTGTTGGAGCAACACAACGGTATCCTAAGTAATTATTAATAGTTGCAACGATGTAAATGTTAAATTGTGCATTGAAACTAGATTATTTTTAATCCTAGTTAACAGTAAGCATTTTTCTCTCGTCTTGATCTTACTGAAAAGTATCCTTTGATATACTAAGGAAAAACGAAGCTATCAATGCTGATTATTTAGAATGTGATGTCTGTTACGAATTATAGGGTCCCCTATACTCGAATTGCTTTTTTCACCCAATAAGCACAAACTGATTGTTAAAACTGAAGAAACAGTTAGCGTGATATCCCAGAAGTGAGTTTTAGTGATGGGTCAAACTCTCCTGGTTTTGGAACTAACTTTGGTAAAAAGTGTTATTATCTACCTCATAAAATTGCTTTAAATAAGTTTCTGAGTTGTCCTGAGAGTTGAAACACCGATTTAATAAATTCGGCACGGGCTGATAAAAGATAACGAAGCTGAGCCGATTTTTAAACTGGAGAATAGGCACTTTCTGTACGCCTCTAAAAAATAAAGAAGCAAGGGTACCTCTGGTGTTGTTTGGTTAACCAAGCAATGATTTTGTTAGAAGACACTTAAAAGAAAAGCCTTCAAAAGGAGATGACGGTGTCGATTACGATCAGTTTGGATGGGGAAAGACATAAAAGTCTCACGAATAAAACCAAGGATAAGAGTCCATATAAATACATGTTTTAATATATGTTTTAGGGACTGACTTGGTTAAACATAAAGCCCCTCGTGGATATTTATTTATTGACAATATACTCCAATTGTCAATATTAGCATCTTAGGGTACCGTTATTTGACATTTGAATACCTCTTCTTAAACACTTGTTGACATTGACATCGGATAAATCTGACTAGACTATCTCATTGATTATTATATACTACTTTTTTTTTCTCCAAAACTATCTATCTTGGAAAAAAACTTTTGCGACAGTTATTAATGCCTGATAGATGGACAAGAACAACTCTGATTAAAGTCATGTAATAAAAATTAGTCATGGGTCTACTTGGTATTCTTTGAACATGTATATTTGAATGACGAGAGCAAAATTGCTGGTTTAATCAACCATGCGATTTCCTTTTTCGATTATTCGTGCTAGGTTAATTATCGCCAACACTTGACCTTTTTTTTTATTTTTCCGCAGTACTGAGACAAAAACATTTGGTTTGAAGAAAAAAAGGTTGGTCTTGTTGCAAGTTATCTTATAAAGACAAAACTATTATGCACTTTTACACGCTTTCTATGATTATTATTGTAAAAAAGAAACGGCAGAATACATAGATTTGGTCTTGTTTTATCGAATTCTATTTGCAGATCACGTTCAGCGAACCAAAATTTGCGATCTCCCAAGATAATAAATTTTAGTGGTCCTCTGATATGCCATGCTATAATCTCATCAAGCAATCAGTGCATATACGAAATTATACGTCTATATGGAAATTATAGAAGTTAGTAACAGAACATCACATTATTTTGCTAGAAATCCAAGAAAAAAAAAACTCTCATTTAGGGTTCATTAGAAAGTTTATGCAACTTGGTATTTAAAAAGAGTATAGATTAACTAATAGTAGAGTCTGACGCATTCATCGATTTAATTGTATTAAAATACTACATGCATGTTTGATAATTGTAGTCTGTAAAACCCTGTAGACAGGTAACATTTGGAGACGAACTGGGAAAGTGTCAAGTGACATGCATCCTGTCCTCTTGGGCCAGAAAGAACGGTACCCGTTTCTTAATTTTATAGCCCACCCAAAAAAAAAAAAGTTCTATAAATATAAAAAAATGGTGTTCATAAATTGCAATTTTTCCCCCTTTTTTTTTTTTTTTTTTAACTTAATTTCTCTGTAAAAGAACAGCATTGACTATATGATGGACTTATTATTTGGCCCACGAAAAGACATAGTAGACCCATCTGCTATAGCTACGCTTTCTATCGAATTACTTCCCGAATTTGGATGGTCAATCGGGAAAGATAATCAGAGAGCGTTTGGACCAGGCACAATTTTTCAAGGTTTGCTTTTGCCTACTTTTTATTATTATTAGCCAAAATAATTCACACGGCTAATGTTTAACCCTTATCCATTAGGATTTGTAGTTGTTAAGTGCCACGAATTTTCAGAAAGAGCGTCTTGTCTTCATCTTGTGTTTCAAGGAGTAGAAGTGATGTTGACATTTGATTCAGGACCTGGTATTATTAGGTCTGAGTCAAATCAACTTTTCCGATCAAGTATATTTCTATGGAAACCTACTGCAACATTAAATTCACTAAAGCCAACAAAGACGTACAAATTTAAATTCACTGTACAAATGCCCCTTGTACAATTCCCGCCTTCCATGAATCATGAATATTACCGCTGTACATACAGTCTTATTGCTCGTTTGGATGTACCTTCGGACTATTGCTACGAGCCAGTAATCGCCTTCAGTCATATAAAGTATATCCCACTCACCGAAACTAAGTTACTCAAGGCACCCATTCTTCTGCCGGACCTGAAAAAGAAAAAGAAGGCCAGTTCATTGACCACTTTAACAACTTCAGTTATATTACATTCGGTTGAATATGTATCCGGTAGTACCATCCAAGCCACTGTCAGTTTGAAAGGGCACTTGAACGCAGCACAATCTTCCAACGATGTTAGTATTGTCATGACGTTATATCAAGTCTCCAAATTCAATGTGGATACTGAGCCAATTCTTGTTAATGCTGTTGCAACTCAAACTCATGTGATACGAAATTTGTCCGAATACAGCAGTAACGGGGAAAAGAAGTACCAGCTAACAGTGCCTATTGACGAAACACTACCACCGTCGTTTAAATATGGTATGGTCATGTGCCTATCCTATAAGCTCAAAATTAAAGTCTATATTCAAAAATCCCAACCAGCTGATAAATTAAACACCACAACATTATCAACAGAAATCGGAAAATACAGCGCAGACAACAGTTCATTAAATTCAAACAAGAAGAGGACGAACTTGAGAAAATATTTGGGGCTTTCATGGTCTACGGCTATTGCAGCATTTGAAACACCTATAGTAATTGCAACGTTAGACCGTGGCATTCGTGCAGGAGATGAGTTAAATGATTATTCAATATATCAGACAGACAAAAATTGCATGCCTCGTCCACGTTTTATAAAAAGTGAGGAATATCAAGATGTGTTACCCATCTATGACGACATCAGGCTGCCTTCATACAGCAAAGACGCGTGCCAACTCGGAGACTGCAGTTCTATTGCTCATCCCACTTTATCGACACCCAAATCTAAACCTTTAATTATATATACTCAAGGTGCCGTGTAAATGAGTTGAATGTTGCTCAACATGTATAAATAAACCCAACTTTTTTTTTTAAAAAAAAAAAAAAAATATAACAATGTCAGTAAAACTAAATATAAAATGAGCTGCTACTAGTATTGTTAATAGAATACACGAGAAGAAACCCAAAAAGAGTAATACGGTGTGTCCAATGTACAGACACATGGCACATAATGCTTAGTCCATATTTTATTTTACATTTTTGATAAGTCCAAAGTTTTCGAAAAAAAAAAATATAATGTATGAAACAGTTTGTCATTTTAATGTTGGGCATTTTTCTAGTAGATAAAGGAATGTCATGTGCAAGTAAAATTAAGTATGACACATAGAACAATGAATAGACAGCCGAATGTCAAATATATCAGTAATTTTCTATGTATGATCACTCATCCCCACCCCCCCCCCCCTCTTTTTTTTTTATAAGAGATAGTGAGAATCATGTGGTGTACTCACACTCACGCACTAAAATTATAAAGTTTCTCACATTTAGAAAATGACACTCACCTAATAACTTGTAAAGATCACTGTTGCTATGTATTGGTACGCCATGAGTTTTAAAAGAAATTATGTCATGGCATCGGGACGAGTGTGTGTGTGTGTCAGACAAAAATCGAATTTTCTATTATTATTATTTTTTGGTGACACTTGAATCCAAGAAAAAAAAAAAAACCTGCATTTATTTTCTCATTGGTGTGGGTTTTCTCTGACTTTCCCGCTTTTGCATTTTTTTGTTTTATCATCTGATTTAAAACAAACACGTCTAAAAAAATGATCCGCTAATGTGTTTGCGTGGTGCCATATATATATAAATAAAATTAAAAGGTGGAGAATGTCAAGAAACTGAGGCATATAGTTTTTCTCTTGCAGATGACGCTTAGTTGAATGATCGGTTTTATGATCTATCAGATTCAACCATGACTTTTTTCATTTTAGTCAGAACATGTTTATTATTTGGGGGGGTGGAGGGATGAACCCCACATTCTTGTATTATTTTATCATGATAATTTCAGAAGTTGTGTCAATATATTTGTCATACCACTGTAGTTGGGTTTTCACGAGCCTTTTTTTTTTCATAAAAATAGTAAACAAAGGAAGAAAAAAAAAAAAAAAAAACTTTGCCACACACACACACACTCCGTATCGGAAGCGCACGAACCATAAATTGTGTATGGAGCGGGCTAGTCTTTTTTAAATGAAACATACAAGCCTTTTTTGCGAAAATAAACTTTTTACCATGTACTCATGATGCTGTTCTCACACTGAACAATAAAATGGCAGCATGTATAGAATATGTAATAATGTCGTCTAATAATAATTATCATCATCATGCTATAATGAATATGATTGCGTAGCAACAAAAAAAAAATCTTTTATACAAATCAGGTTAATAATAACTTCTTGGCATTATTTTTGTTTAGTGATGACTTTTTTCGTGTGTGCATAAAAAGTAGGATAGAAAAAAGAATGAGTGGATTCGTGAGAAGGTCACTTTTGTGTAAGAGAAAACAAGGCTTTTTTTTTTTTATGTATACATATTCTTTGTTATAGATCAGAAAACTTAGAAAGTAATTCTCGTGAAATGAATTACACTTGTAATGGATTAGCAAATAATTTAAGTCTAATCATGACATGAAGTATTTGCTTCAACAACTGGCTTTTTACTAGTTGGATCATAATATTCTAGACTTTTTTTACGTTACACTAAATGCAAAAGAAAAAAAAAGAACGGAAAAACACAATGCAACGAAAACTCACATGTAGTCGATTTACGATAAATAAAAATAGAAATAAAGATGACACGACTTTGTCCGATTTAGTTAAATGGGATATTTTTACCGGTTTATAATTGATATAAAGTGACACATCAGCCTCTTTCCTTTTCCTTTTTTTTTTTTTTCTTTATACAAAAACATTTTTCTTTTTCTATAACAACCTTATTAAACAAACACCCTTTTTTTTAAAAACTTTTTTTTACCCATTTGATGACAATTAGCCCATCAAACGATCCCATTATAAGTATATCTATTGAACTTCTTCCAGAATTTGGTTTTACAGTACAAGATGAGCCAGTATACGGACCTGGATCTGTATTCCAAGGTAACAAAAATATATAAAAAAAAAAGAGAGATAAAAACCCTTTCACTTTATAAGCTAACATAACGCTACTTCAAGGTATCGTTCATCTCCGCATGAAAGAATCGCCTGTTGCAGCAGATCGTATAGTAATTGCATTTAAAGGAGCAGAAAATGCTACGGCTGTCCATGACGGAGTCAAATTCTTAGTTCCCTTGTTAAAAAACCCATTTTTCGGTATGCAACAAACTCTTTGGCAGCGTACACGAGAGGACTGTTTATTGACAGAAGACCACTATCAATTCCCTTTCACTATCCAAATGCCAATGATTCAGTTCCCGCCTTCCATGAGCCACGCTTTATATCAGTGCAAGTTTGATTTATCAGCAAAACTCATTCGTACCACGTTCACGTTACCTACCGTAGTCTCACACAGATCCATCAACTACATGCCTTTTATCGAAACTACGCTTTTGAAGCAACCGATTATCGAATTGGGTTCTGATAGCGGATTGGATGCATCCGTTAGACTTCATTCGTTAGCTTATGTACCAGGTGACAGCATTCCCATCACGATTGTGGCCTCGCGTCGTCACACGCACAGCAATAGTAGCAGCAAGCAAAAGGAAGACCAACCTGCTGAAGTGAACTCTATCCTACTTGAGCTCTGTGAAACCGTAGCTCTCGTTCAAAGCAGAGCTGTGACCATGACAAAAGTGGTTGCCTCTCACCTGTACAAACCCAATGCCAAGGGATACAAATATGCGCTTGTGAAGACAGCCAACGGTACTGGCGCTGAGTATCAAGTGAGCTTACCATTACCTGTCGATCTAACTCCTTCCATCAATTACTCGAAAATCGTCAAGGTCTCTTATACCCTTCGTGTCAAGATCAAGAGTAATCACAGTGGATTTTTGATTGGATCTATTTGGAACTCCAATGTCGATATGGAAATGCCATTAATGATTGGCACATTAGGATACGGTATTCGTGCTTCTCAAGATTTGCAGGTGTACTATGTAGATACAGAAGATTCACCAAGGTTTTTACGGTCCTTGGAATACGAGGAATCTTTGCCACTTTACGAATCGGCTAAATTACCTTCTTATCGTGACACGGATGCTCATACATTGATAGAAACCCCAAAATTTTACTGCTTAAACACTTAGATTCATCATTTTTTTTATTATATACAATTTACTTCCACCCAACAATCTTGTACATAGCATTTATATTTATTTTTTCATCTTTTTTATACCTATATTTTTTTAATGCAATATTATTTATACCACACAATAGCTTCTTTGTCTTTTTTTTTGGGTTTTGGTTTTGGTTTGTTTGCTTAGTTTTCATCACCAATCTTGGGAGCCAAATAATATCTAACATAACCCAAGTTGTCGAGCTTGTAATCAACCAAGAGAGGAACCTCTGCTGATAAGTTCAAGGTGACACGAGTTGAGAGAGGTGTGGCTTTTGTGAAGTTGACGAGGTATTTGATGGAGAAGGTCATGGAAACACTTTGTTGAAGTTCAATGATGGTGGCATCATCGTCTTTATCGACAGTGCTGTTGGCCTTCAAAGTGATGGAACCCTTACCAATCTCACCATCAGCAGAGAACTTGATGCCTTCCTTTGTACATTCAATATTAACTATTTTTAAAAAATATGTTTAGTCCTTTTTGTAACTCTCTCTTTACTAACCAAAAAAAAAACTTACCAGAATCACTAAGACCTTGTAAATCACGAACGATTTCTGCGAATCTGACAGATGACATAGAGACAACAGCTTCATAAGAAGTCTCGGGAATACCCAAATGCTCACTATCAATATCCATCAACTTGAGATCATATTCACTAATCTTTTCACTGTCTAATATAAAAAAAAAAAAAAAAAAAAAAAAAAAAAACGCGTGTAAGAAAATAATAAAAAAAAAGACACCAGAAAATAAATTATTTTACCTTTGCTCTCGAAAACCAAGCTCAATACATCACCGTTATCATCAGCCTTGATGGTCAAGATATCATCGTTACGAGCACACTTTAAAATCTTACTCAAACTAGCCAAGTTGATACCCAAGGGTAAGTTACGGTCACAACGGTAAGGATCGAAACCATCGGAACGCAAAAGCATAGCAACCAAGGCAACGTGAGAGTTATCCATGGCTTGAAGTGCAATACCGCTATCATTACATTCAAAATTACATTCTGTCACGAGTTCTCTGACAGCTTCAAGGAGAGACTTGAGAAGTTTGGCTTGTTGGAGACGGGCTTCAAGCATTTTTCTAGAATAAGAAGGATGTCATTAATATAAATCAACTACTTTTTTTTTGTTCATTTACTGAATCCTTACATAGGGTTTGTGAAAAAGGTAAGAAAAGAAAAAGAAAAAAAAAATCTTTTTATTTTTTTAAGCAACGCGTTAATAAAAAAAAAAAAAAAAGTTTGAACTCGCGGCAGGCGCGCCCAAGAAGAATGGTGGCGTCATCATAAGCCTCATAAACTTTGCTTTTATCCCTTCAGTACCTTAAAAAAAAAAACTCAGTAAAATCGTTCTTCTCATTGAAAAATATTTCTTCTTTAAGAACTGTTGTGTCGTTCTCCAAAGATCCATCTGTATAACTGCCACCTATATTTTTATACAGATAAAGTGCGTCCACTCTCAAATCGAATATTTTTTGAACTCAGTGGTACATCTTCTGAAAAACAAATTGGAACATTCACCCAATAAAAATGTAGCAAAATTTGGAGACACTTATCGAAATTAAATAGGAACACAATGTGAATTCAATTTGAACACTTTTTTGGACTTACTATGGAGCTTTTAATTAAATAGGAGCAGTTTTCAAAATGATTTTTAGACTGTTGAGTAATGTTGACAAGCTGAGATAAAGGGACATTATTACATGCTTCAGTCACAGTATTTTCTTCTAAAATTAGACGAGTTCAAAACTTTATTAGACACTTTCAATTTTAGTTTGGACGTTTTTTTTTTTTTCATTAAAGCCGTCAGTTCTCTACTTCTTGAACTTGCTTACTATTTTTGGGACAAAAGGTGCAGAAGTAGTAGAGAGCCAGTTCTCCAGCAGCTTCAGCAACTGCTGATAGCGAAGTAACGAAAGCGAATTCGAACACATTTACTTGAGTTGAGTTTTTGAATTCCATTTTTAATTTTTCAACAACTGCTTGTAAGGGAATCCATGCTTTGCTATCTTTTATAACTGTATCATAAAGAATCATAAATTTTGCCAATTAATCTTCTGTTAGAATATTTGTGTGGCTATAAATATGCACGAGCAAATGCAGCCAGCAATTGCGAAGACAGCATTGTTACTGAGGTTGAGTTTGATCCGTATCCTTTAAAACTTGGTAAGTCGCAAAGTGTAAAGATTGTGGCAGGTGAGCAATGTATGTCAGAGAAATGTTCAAACGAACGTCTCCAGCTGCTGAACGTACTTGCATGGTAAAAAGATGTTGTTACTTGACGAAGTTGGGACATTGATATCTTAGTGTGCAGCTGACTGGTGTCTAAAGCAACAGTTTTCTTAAATTTGGCCACGGCAGCAGATGCCACAAATAACTGGTTGTCGTTTGGGTGAAGTTTGGATATATACCCTGGACCAATCGCGACTTAAGGTTGGTCACTGTTTGCATGGAGAACAAAATTAAAATAAACCAAAAGTGATACTGTTAGAACTTGGATACCACTTTATTATGGACGAGAAAAATAAATTAATTAAAAAATGTATTCAAAATGTATTGATGGTCTATGAGAAAAAACTATGGATATTTATATATAGAACTGGGATAGTTCCAGGGAGAATATTAAGCGCCTTATTGGAGCATGATGTAATAATCTGATGATAGTAAATAATCAACATGTATTTAAATTTAGCCCTTCCATACTGAATAGATAAATATTAGTCAGAGAGATCAACAGTTATAACATCGAATGACAAGAGTCATATTTGTGCTCAGGATCAATTAATATTCCATAACCCAGGCCCATTCGATTGTATTGCTTTTTGCAGAATAAATATTTACTCGCCACAGGGTTGTGCCCTGTGTACAGACTTCAACGGTAGGATGAGAACAAGCGAGGTAATGTGTGATTCATGATTAACTTTTATATTTATTATCCATCCTTAATATGATGTGACAATTAACTTTATTATTATATCTATGATATCCCCAACAGTACATCCCTCACAGATTGCGGAGTAACCACACATACAATCTTAATTTCCGGCTACTAATGGATCATCTTATCAAACTGTATTAAGAATTATGAAAGAGAGGTATCATTTACTTGTCTTTTGCACCAAATAAAACTGTCAGAATTCCTAAATTTATTTTATGTTAAAGCCAGCTGCAATTGCCGGGCGGTTTGGATGTGGAGCTTTGTTCCTGACATTAATTGCTCTTTAAAGCGTTGTTTCAATATCCTGGGTTTCACCGTTTACTTTATAATGCAAAACCGTATCCTGTGGAAGACTTGAGACAACGGGACAGTCTTTTCAAAGTTTAGCTTTTAAAGAGGTCTTTGACAATAACCTTGTCAATAATCATTGCTGCTTGCCTTTGACATTTAAAACTAATTTCTGCGCATTTTGCCATGTTTTGGGTTTGAAAATTTTCAGGCTGGCTTTTGAACAAGTAGCACAAAATACGTAGTCAAACTGAACTTTGGCTCAAGAGCATTATAATAAATAAGCATACTGTTTGAGCATTTCAAATTGTCAGCCCTTTTTTGGCAGCATCTGGTGTAGGAATTTTTTGGCGGAAGTATCATCCAATGACTGCCCCGGATCTATTACTCTATTTGATGACGTCAAAATGTTTTTTATAAAGTTGTTTATTTTCCCACCTAACTACGCCCTTTTTCTTTTCTTTTCTTTATGCACAGTTTCGAGTAAAGCTGCTGTTAGGTGATTCTGGCATGTACGTCTTGCTCGTGGGTGTACCTGCTCTACCTCTACCTACCGTCTAGGCTCTAGGCAGGCGTGGCTATCTTCTGGTTTTTTACACGGTAATGCTTTTAAAAACTGTTGTTGTGTTAATGTCAACAGGCTAATTTTTTCTTTCTTTTTTTCATGTAGCTTGTACGAGGTAGTTTGTGTAGGTTTATGGAGTCGAATATTTGGCATGCTCTTGTACCGCGACAGAGATGCAGACGGTGTTTTCAACAAACATTCGCGTAAATACTAGACATTACAGAGCTGACATGGCGAGTGAGAGATCGAAAGGACACCGTGAAACCGCTAGTACGGACCTTCTTGTGAATCCTAGTTTATCCTCTCATAGTTGGGCGACCTTATCTACGAAAAGGTGTGACATACTTTTTTTGACCACTTTCCAACGATTGTGTCCGTTTTATAATTGTCAACTAAAGCATAAAAAACGGGGTGAGTGCAGACAGAGACTGACTTCCACGCAGTTGCACTTGGGCAATTTTCTTTTTACTGGAAATTGGCGAACAGGTCTCTAAACTTTTATCTTGTTTAAAATAAAGCTTTCTTTTTCTTTTTTTCTTTTTGTCTTCAATTGCCACACCTTTAAAAGACTACACTGTATTAATGTTGAATCGTTTTGTAAAATAGAGATTTGGGTTACGAAAGTATATGTGTGAGCAAATCGTTGCTTATTCTGATCGAGCTGAATCAGCTGGACCAACAGATTAATTAGCAGGTGGTAGTGCTTGACCCGTATCTATAAAAACTTGTTAATCTTAAAATAAACAATGAAAGGTTGGATAGAATATAACAGTACAATTTAATGCTTTAAAGGTTAGGATTACTGATAAAAACTAAAGTTAAATTAAAAGTTACCTGTGAATAAAGATGGTATGGCTTTCAATCACTAATCAGAAACAAGTCTAAGTCAAAATATACTAGCAGTGAACGTATTATATGTATATCTAGACATCTATTGATGTTGATAGCAAAAAATGAAAGCCAATATAATGAGAACTTTTTTTTTTATATACACTGAAAAGGGGATGTGTCTCATTTACTAAGGACGCAAGTAAAACATGCGAAATTAAACAAAGTTATTGAACTCTTTGTTTCAATAAATGCATTCAAAAGATGCATTTGTAAATTGTGAGATTTTTTCTCAGGGTATACCCTCTGTGTTTTGGCCAATTTTAGATGTTTGAAAAATCAAAAAAACCGTACTAGTAGTATGGTAAATATCAAACATTTGGCTATATTATATCACTCTTTGTGGATGATCTACGAGTCGTGTTATGAAAGCGCAAACCTCAAAGACGTTCCCTGTATCAAATAAATCCCCTGCCTAGGGTCTCGACCAACATCAATCAAGACTCGCCTAGCTGCTTATATGCAGTTTTGTCTTTAACAAAAAAAAAAAGCCTGGGAAGACACTCACATGATTTACCGTGCGAAGTACACTAGCGCCACGGTATTTCGGCAGGCTCCGAAACTAAACAAAAAAAAAAAAAAAAAAAGGGCTAGGATCACTATAATCCTCCGCTCAGACGGGGGAATCGATCGTGCATGCCACGATAATTTCTTAGGGCAGTGAGCACCGGCGAAACTAGCCAATAAGAAACAAGATTCACACGGATGTAATTGTTTTAAGATATTTTTATTATATTTTTTTTTATATGTGAGTTTTGTTTTAAAAAAAAGGGATGTGGGGGGGTAATAAATTTATTTGGCAACGTGTTGTTCAAGTTGACCAGCAGATTTGCTTCGTTGAGAGGTAGGATACTTGGGCTTTGAATTGTGAGAGAAACTAGCACCGTTATCACGGAGCCACATGTATTCAGGTTGCTTACGAGAAGGCCAATCATGGTCAGCAATGACGGTGCTTGAACGTCTACGGGCAAGAGCAATAGGAGATGTATCTTCACTATCAGAGGTCATGGAGCTTCGACGGTTGGATGCGTAGACTGCAGCAGCTCCAACTGCTCCTAATGAAAAAATAGTACCGGGACCAGGCATTGTATAATATGTTTCTTTTTCTTTTAAAAAAATGTAAGAGAGTTAAAAAAAGATTTAATTTATTCCTGCTGGTGGGGAGATTTCAAGTGTGTATTTATACAAAAAAAAAAAAAAAAAAAAAAAAAAAAAAAAAACGCCATCCACGTCATGTGTCTACTCATATTTATGCAAAACTTAATCAATGAAACATCTTAACTATTTTTGTAATTTGTATGAGAGTTTTTATATGTGCTGAAATTATGGAAGAGGGAGGGGATATGGTACAATGAAGAAAAAGGAATGAAAGAGATACCTAAAAGAGAGATAAAATGTCTATTTTTTGTGAGCATAAGCATCGGTTGGCATATCTATTTAAAAAAAAAATAGTTAGTTCATATATATTTGTTTGTTTAAAATTAGAGTTACAAACATACATTGCCATTGTTCAATGGAATCCAACAGCCAGGTATCATTCACCGCAATCTTATCAGTTTCCTTTAAGGGTGTATCGCTAATCACGACATTTGCCTCACTCACAGATTCTACAAGGGATGCACCCGATAAGCTAACCATTTGTTTAATTAAATCTAACCCGGTGCTGGAAGAGGCCACATAAATATGCGTTGTAGATGGTAACAATGGTATGCGTTTTCTATCAAGTGCATTACGTGGATACCAATCTATCAATTCGTACTCTAGTTCTGGTTGATATTCGTTCTTTAGTTCACTTTGAATTAGCCTAAAGATAGAAAAAAGAGTTAGATGATCTCGTTATCATCGTCTATTTGTAAAAATATTACCATTCAGGTTTTAACATCCAAGCGCCTCTTAATAATCCGAAAGTTGCCGTCTTTGTTCTTCTTTTGACACCAACTAAAAAAAAATAAAAAAATGTTAGTTAATGCAGATGGAATTGATCCAATAAACACATACTTATGACATGCGTCGTATTTTCCGTCACTCTAATAAATAAAAAAATAAAATAAAAAAAATTACTTATTTGCATGAAAAGAGACAATACCAATCAAAACATAGACTTACTCTGTTGCTAATTCATATTGACCGAGTCTTTTTATGGCATCTTCACATTGTTTACGAACGGAAGCGGACAAACTCGTGAGTACGATTGTTTTAGGTTGGTTGGTAATACTCATATCTTCTATCGATGTACTTGCTGTTTTGGACACACTTGGTCTGGCGACGATCATGTCGTCTGATGATGTGGTTGTTGTCCTAGACAGGTTACCTGTCAATTTCCTTCGTCTCTTTAGAGGTGATGCACCAGTAAAACAGGTGGTGATGGGCGTGGTACCAATTTTGATTGGTGGAGATTCTCTGGTCACAGCACTTCCAATTGAAAATCTAGCCTTAATTTGTTCCTTCTTTTCGGTACTTGGTGCATGAATTGGTGTTGAATTTTGTTTGTTGGCGCTATTATTGTGTTTGTTAGCAATAGATTCGACCGATACAGGTAATGACAGTCTAGGTGGATTTAATTTAATTTCTGCTGCTAATCCATCCAGCGGATCCTCGTCTTCGAAATCTGGCCTTGACGTCTTTCCAAGCCCTCTGGTTCTATCTCTGCTGTTAAAATCTCTCGCTTTCCAACTACATGTTGCAATTGTCTTTCTTCTACTCGAATCGCCATCCTCATTACCTGATCCTTCACTTGATGATGATGCTGTGTGTTATATCGTTAGTTTAAACCCCTTTTCTCTCTCTCTCACACATTCTCTCTCTTCTAATGTGCATATAAAACATACTTGTGGGTTGCATTAATTCGTTCATGGCAAGTGCTCTTACTTTGCCCGGTTCCATTGACTTGCGTCTTTTTTTTCCTGTTGTCACTGATAGACCTTGAGTCTGATCAATCATATATTTGTGTTCTGCTACCTTCTTTCCTTCTCGTTTGCAATTGGAAATCCATAACAAATTGATGATAAAGACGTTTTTGCTAATTGCTCTTCTTAACGTTGCTGGTGATCCATTCTTAAATACTAAATGCGTGACAGAATCTATATACACATATGAGAAATTGAAAAACAGGGTGAATGGGAGGGGGGGGGGGCTGATAGCTCATCCTGTCCCTATATTTGAAATCATCTTACCACTAAAGGTTCTTCGAGTCTATCACAATGAAGAGAAAGACAAGGATTAAAATTACAAAGAACATATATTTAGCTGTGTTTATTGTCATTCTTTACCTTGGCACCCATAGACTGTAAGGCTCGTTCAAAGTTTTGCGATACATCGTCACCATCTTCCGTTCTGGAAAAAAAAAACCCTGAATTAAAATAAACTGCTAAAAAAGAAAGATTTATGAACAAAAATGCTTTACCTCACGTCTAAACAAGCGACAACGCCATTTAATATTTTGTCACTCTGAATAGGCGTACTTGACTGAGATTCAGATAATGGAGGTGCTCTTTGTTTTGTCACAGGTGTTTTATGAGGTGTACGACGAACAGACATTGGCAAAGGATTATTTTGTTTAAGGAAATCACTAATGCCTGACTGTTGCTGGTGTGTTTGAGGTCTGGGTCTGCTATTTCTAGCATTTCGTAAGGCTGTTAAACGAGAGGTTGAGGGTGGTGGTAAGACCATTACGAATAAAAAAAAAATGAAGACACTACGTGTAAAAAAAAAAAAAGAGGACAAGTAAACTTTCCCAGAAGGTTTTTTAAGGGTAAAAAAAAAAAAAAAGCAAGGTCACACGTTATCCGTATGTATTTTTTTTTTAAGGGCAATTATTATATATAGAGTGAGGAAATGTGGGGTGATTCCCCCTAAATCGATAAACACACAGACCAAGTCTAATGGGGATTATTTGTTACAAATGGTTATATTTTTTTTTATTAAGTAAAATGAAATGAAAAAAAAATAAAACAATTTAGAGCTTCTCTTGGATAAGACCATCCTTGAAGAAAGTGAAGTAAGGAGTGACACCATCTTCACGGTAGTTCAACAAAGCGACCATACCATCGGGATCCATGGATTCTCCAATATAGAATTCGTAGTCCTTGAAGTTACCCAAGATCTTCTTGATAAGAGTGGTGGCATTCTTTTCAAAGATGGGAACACGCTCGGGGGACTTCTCGTTCAACTTAGCCTTAAGAGCCTTCATGTAACCCTTGATGTAGGTCATGTAAGACTTCTTATCGAAGCTGGTGGCGGTGAGACGGAAAGAGTAAACAACGTTGTTAACAGTTTGGGCAGTATCCTCAGCAGCCTCTTCGTCACCACCTTCAGCAGAAGGGTTAGCTCCGATATCAACTTCACCATCGGCAACATTGATCATGGCACAATCGACTTCATAGGCAACATCATCAATTTCAGTGATGGGCTATTATTATAAAAAATCACAATACTGCATTAGCCATCATCATCTTTTCTGTAAAATAAAAAAATCTATAAAAAAAAACCTACGTAAGCGTCAGAGAATAACTCATCGCCTAAAATCAAAAAGTCAGTAAATCATGATTCTGCTGATGGATGGATGCATTTGAGTATTTACCGGCAAGAATATCACGGAACAAAAGCATATTTAGTGATGGATGGAAGAATAAAACCAAAGATGAAACAGGCCTAGAAAGAAACCGTGCAATTCATATATATACCCACATCCGTTTCGGTTGAAACACCGCCATTGTCTCTCTCTCTCTCTCTTTCTCTCTCGCTTTCTTGCCTGATTTGGATCTTTTCTTTTTTTTTTTTTTTTTTTTTTTTTTTCTTTGCCACACCTTGAATGTTGTATATAAATATTATATCTGATTATAGGAACTATCCATGTAAACATTTAATGACGGGTTTTGAATACTGTTTAGTCCCATACTAGACCGTTTAATGCAGATGATGTAGAGCCCTTTTTTAAAAAAAAGGAAAAGTCCGGCTGGAAGAAGAGTTGTTTCTAGATAAACTCTTTTGATTTATTGGGTTTAAGATGGAAGACGAATAATAGCTATCAACCTAGCAACCAATCGCATTTTCCTCTTCTTTTGATCAAAAATAAAGGGGAGGGGAGGGGAAGCAAAAGATATCCCCTCTTACCCATAAGAAGCTCCCTTGACTTTCTTCATAGTATGATTGAGTATGTACAAACCTGTAGCCACTGTAAGACCAAGGCTTGGGTAACAATGAGACAGGGAGTATGAGGCACCGCTTAGTTGCAGCATAAAGATTCATTACAAAAGTAAAGTTAGAATATCTTTATCCCTTGGTGTACCTAATTGTAATATAAGATAGCCCTTATTAAATCTCAATTAATCCATCCTATTTCATCAAGAAAGCGCACTACAGAAAAAAAAAAAAGCTCGGTTTTAAACACAAGCCGGATTAAGATAATCGAGTTATTTTTAATTTACAGCAAGCATCAGCCCAATTATTTTAGTATTTTATTTAGCCCTTTTTTTTTTTTTTTTTTTTTTTTTAGCAGAACACACTTTTCTTTTCCCTTTATCTTTACAAAAATATGACCAAAATATTGGCTTGTCTGTTGGCACTTTGTGGCCTGAGTCAGGCCTTATATTTACCTGGTGTTGCACCCAATGACTATGATTTGGGCAATGACGTGCCTTTATTCGTAAACTCACTGACACCAATGTCCAACTTACAAAAGTCCGTTCTATCCTATGATTACTATGACGAACGCTTTCACTTTTGTACACCTGACGGTGGGCCCAAGAAACAAGCAGAGAGCTTAGGTTCAGTGCTATTCGGTGATCGCATCTTTACATCTAAATTCCAGGTATTTTGTCTCTCATATATGCATAAAAAAACTTTCCCCACTAAGAATATAAATCTTACACACAATGATAGCTTTCGTTGGGAAATAAAGAAACCGATAAAGTGTTATGTACATCTACACCTATTCCAAAGGTTGATGTTGATTTCATCAATGAATGTATAAAGAATGAATATGCCATCAATTGGGTGGTGGATGGTCTTCCCGCTGCTCATCTCAGCAAAGATGAGCGTACCAATGAAGAATATTATAGCATCGGGTTCGCTCTTGGCTCGCATGATAACAACAGACCTGCGCTAAACAACCATTACGACATTACTATTGACTACCATCACCGCGAAGATGACAAATATCGCGTTGTAGGTGTACTTGTCACTCCTTCCAGTAGAGTTCAAAAATTGAAGGAAGGTCGTCTTGATATCGTTGGAGGTCCTTTGGTGATTTCTAATAACGAGGAAGTTGTTTATACCTATAGCGTAAACTGGAATGTAAGTAAAAGCATTTTTATTTGTGGGGGGAGGGGCATATGAAAACAACGGTGATATTAAAAAAAACAAAAATAGTTATCAAATAAACCTTGGGCAACACGATGGGATAATTACTTGAATGTATTGGATCCTTCTATTCATTGGTTTTCTCTGGTCAATTCAATTGTGATTGTTCTCTTTTTAACAGGTATGGTTGCTATGATTTTAATCCGTGGTCTTCACAAGGATATCTCTCGATATAATGCCGTTGATGCACAGGTAAGATTGCTAATTTTTTTAAAAGAAAAACAAAGGGGGAAGTAATAATTATGAAATCTGTAGGAGGATGTACAAGAGGATTATGGATGGAAGTTAGTTCATGGGGATGTATTCCGTCCCCCTCAACGTCCTATGCTTCTTTCAGTCTTGGTAGGTTCTGGTGCACAAATTGTGGCTATGACTGGATTGACACTTGTGTTTGCGGCACTTGGTTTCTTATCGCCTTCTAACCGGGGTGCTTTGGGAACTGTCATGATCATCTTTTTTATGGTCTTTAGTTGTATTTCTGGTTATGTTTCTGCACGTATCTACAAGATGAATGGCGGTGAAAATTGGAAGATGAATATTGGTTTGACCGCTACACTTGTACCTGGAGCCATCATGAGTTTCCTTTTTGCCATGAATTTCTTCTTAATTCATTCACACTCATCTGGTGCTGTTCCGTTTGGAACGATGTTTACTTTGTTGGGCCTCTGGCTTCTCATTTCTTTCCCACTCAGTGTAGCCGGTTCTTACTTGGGTTTCCGTAAACCTCGTATTGAACATCCTGTTCGCACAAACCAGATTCCCCGACAAATCCCTGATCAACCTACCTATCTGCGTAGTTTGCCTTCCATCATGATGGGTGGTATTTTACCCTTTGGTGCCATCTTTATCGAATTGTATTTTATCATGAATTCCATTTGGTTCCATCGTGTTTATTACGGTATCGGTTTTATGTTCCTGGTCTTTATTGTTCTTATTTTGACGTGTTCTCAAGTGACGATTTTGATGTGTTATTTCCATTTATGCAGCGAGGATTATCATTGGTCATGGCGCGCTTTCTTGACATCAGGTGCAGCAGGACTCTACGTGTTTATGTATTCCATTTTATACTATTTCACCAAATTGGACATCTCTACATTTACAAGTACTGTGCTTTATATCGGTTATTCAGCCGTCATCAGTATTCTTTTGACCGTTTTTACGGGCGCGGTTGGCTATCTGTCTTGCCTGGTCTTTTTACAAAAGATCTTTGCTAGTATTAAAGTAGATTAGACACTCTTCATTTATCCCCCCCCCCCTTTCTTTTTCTTTTTTTTTTCTTTTTTTTTCTAATAAAATTAATTATACTTAAATAGTGGTCCTTTTAAGCGTGTGTTTGGGTAGTTGTTACCTTTGGGAAAACGTATTCTTTGCTTAATGAAAATCTCATCCTCTGGTATGTAAACACTCGTCTTACAACGACTGTTAGGAGAGGCCTTTTTAAACTCATATTAAATAATTCCAACAAAATGCCAGGTAAAAATCTAGACTTTATTACTCTGCAGACATGACACTGTCGTTGCCCAAGGTAATGTATTTAACATTATTTAATCTCTTAATGTCCTGAGCTTTGGAGATGGCCGGCACACCTTCCGATCCAATAAACATGGGTGCAGTGGTAATAATCAGCCGATCAAATAAATTAGACGAGAGACAAGACTGAATGATTTTCGAACCTCCCTCAATCATTAAAGATTCGATCCCTCGATGCTTTAATTCTTCCAATACTAAAGTTAATGGCAAATGGTCTTTTTTTTTTTTTAAAAAAAAAACCGTGTTAGTTCTATAGGTACGCTTGTTTTTTTTTCCCTCTTGGAAACTGTTTCAATATACCATCATGAGTTGATATTTCGATTATCTTGACACCCAAACCCTCCAATAACTTTTTCTTCTCGGGGTTTTCATTACAGCCTCTGCTAGAGACCATGAGCAGGACCTGTTTACCGATATTGTTTTGATAGTTTTTGATGAGTTTACAGGTTGACGATAGTTTCAAGTAAGGATCAATAATGATGGGTTGTGGTTGCGTGATAGGAATGGTAGAAGAAACATATCTGGCGTTCAATTGAGGATCATCTACAAGAGCAGTACCCACACCAACCATAATACCATCATGAAGTGTGCGTAACCGATGTGTCATTGCCAGACTCTCTTTGCCACTCAATAGAATTTGTTGGCCTGGTTTAGAGATCTTTCCATCTAAACTTTGTGCAAATGTAAGTGTTACAAATGGTTTGTGGTTGTATTGAGGTAAATCTTGATAGAGTGGACCCAGAAACGTCTCTACTTGATCGTATATCCCTTGATCCATCACAGCACAAAAAGAAGGGATTATCTCCCAACACCCCGCGCCCAGCCTATTTTAAAATCTAATTGATGCTCCGCTATTTTTAATGCAATCTTCAAAGTACGTCACGCGAGATTACTAACAAAAAAAAAACGACACGCATTGATGGTGTGTTAAAAAGCGACGACATATTTATTAATGAAAATTGATTATGAAAGAGGGGGGAAGAGTATATTCAAGCGGCAACATTTGGCTTATTGACTCTTACAGTAGGAGCTTTTCTTGCTTTCTTGACGGGTTCGACGTTCTCAGCTGCAACGCGTTTTATGGCCTTCTTGACTGGAGCAGCTTTCTTGACTGGAGTTACTTTTTTAAGGCTCTTCTCATCTGTTACTTTCTTGACAGTAGTAGTTTTCTTTGTAGATGCAGTGGAGGTCTTTTTTTCTGGTTTGACCAACTTGATTGTACCAGAAATGCCTTGATTTGATTTTTTTTTTTTTTTAATTAAGGGCTTCCTGATATTTATAATATATATATATATACATGATTTTACCTTTGGGAATGGCAAATACGCCTTTTTCTACGCCGCGTCGTATGGCTGCAGAGATTTGCGCATCAAAGTGGGTACCCCCAGTCAATCCATAGTTTGCAAGAATGTACTTTTTGATGGCTGGACGAGAGCTACCATTACGTTCCTTTAATGAAGATATGGCACCTATTTTTTTTTTTATAGAATGTTATCAAACCATGAGTGAACATTTTGTGTTTTGGTTTTTTTTTTTTTTTTTTTTTTTTTTTAATTTACCGCTTATCATTTGTTGATACTAAATGTACAGATACAAATATACGATGAATATGAAGATCAATGATAAGAATAATGAAGGTAACTTACAGTAGCATGATTCTTCTTGGGAGTTACTTTTTTTTCAGCCATTTATTATTTAGATAGTTTATTTTTTTAAACAAGAGAGAGAGAGAAAAGGAAAGAAAATGAGAGAGATAGAAAATAATAAGGACCACCATCACTTTATTTTTTCAGGTAATTTTTTTGAGGAAAAACTACCCAATCAAAACAACATGTAAAAAATAATAGTTAAATTAATGTATCGACAGAATCGTTGAAGCAGAATTCGTGTTTCTTCTTCTTCGGTCTTCATTGAGATATTCTTGATACGAAAGCCTTGTGGATGAACTCCAACCTTCAAAAGGCTCTACTTGAACCCTATCTAAATTAGGCATACGTCTAGACTCCAAATCCAGCGCAATGTTCGATCCAGAAGCTATTTTATCAATCCATAGACTTACAGACGCATTGGATTGTGCTTTTATCAGAAGCTGTGGGCCATCCAGAGTAATAATTCGGAATACATGATCCTTCTTGGTATAATCCCAAGCTACTTCGGCCTTTATATTGGCCAAGGAGAGATTATATAATAAACTGTATTTCAACGGCTCATAATAGGATGCTAATGTGGCAAAATAAGGGTATCCACCGGCTGATGGTGTATTCGCTGGTTTGACTTGATATACCTTTAGCATTGTCCCTAATAACTCCAAGTAGACATCTTTCCATTTCCTACGACGAGGTTTGTTTCCTGGTGTTTCATATTCTACCTTTGCTTCTACCTTGCCCATTTTTTGAACAGTACATGTATACTTTGGTAGCTTTTCCTTGACATCATTTACAGATCGAACACAGCCTTCGGTATAGGAATGACGTCTGGGTTTGTCATCAATCGAATCACGATAACTAGGCGGTGATGATGATGAGGGTAAGGAATGACGATGGACTCTTTCGTCATGGTTAGGCTTTTTAATAATTGAATTGGGCCATGCTTGTTCGCCTCCTTCTTCTTCTTCTTCACGGTATCGTAGTGAGTAACCGTAATCGCTACTACTACTACTGATACTGTCACTATCATCAATTAAAGAAGGAGTAGTGATAGACAAGTGAAGACCATCTGACGTAGGTGTTAAAGGTACAATGGGATTCTCTTGTCCAGCTTTAGGATGGATATTTGACGAATATGAGGTGCTGCGCATGGATCTTGCACATACAGAGAGTTTTCGACGATCTTTTTCTTTACAAATACCAAACTGCATAAAATCCTTGTCTTCTGTCATTTGCATAAAACGATCCAAGTCGACTCCTTCCAGATGTGGACTGTATCGTATTAATTTGAGTTGGTCCAGAATTTCATCTTTTTATTTTAAACTGCGTTAAAAGTCATCTAGAGATGGCTATATAAAAAATTAATGAATAGCTTACTAGTTGTAGAGATAGTTCCGTAATTTGTATCTTGGACGAAAATTATAGGGTGATTTTTTTGTGAGCGAAACATTTTTATAAAGAAGAAGAGAAAAAGAGATGCTGATTTTATTTTTACTGCTTAGCTTATATGCGACTAAGCACGCTGGAGATTTTTTTATAAGGGGTTTATGATTGGACAAAATAAGATTTTTTTTTTTTTTTTCTACCACAGAATTCCGTGAAAAACAGTTTTCTTTCCAGAAGGCATGAAATAATATTGCTTTGTGAAACTCTTCTCAGATACCAACATCATAATTGGTTTATTCCTATTCCATGCATTCTTTTTTTGTCTGTGAAGTTTAAAGCCTATAAGCATTTTTTTTTTTCTGCTGGGATGGTGACTAGAGGGTTATTTTAAATTTCCATTACAAAAGGCGTCAGTTGATGGTCAAAAATCTACTAAACGCATAAATCCAAACCAGTTCTTAATAATATTCATTCTTAAAATGCGCCAAAAAGAAGGTGTATGCCATAACATACTTTCTTGTTAACAAAATGCCCAGTGTACCTCCAATTGGTTTTTGAACAAGAGTGTTCCACCCCATGTCATATGATTTCCTAAAAAGGATCGTAGACTCATATAGATATTCCAACAAAGGTCACTACTTCCGGGTGAGCTTATTTAAATGCCTCATCGGCTCCATTGCCCGTTTTTTTTTTCTTTGGTGGTGTAATATTTTAGAGTAAGATAATGAGATCAGCGATAGATTACCACGTAGTCGGTTTTTGAAGTATTAAAAAAATACCAAAGTCTTGGATAAAACAAACTACATGTATCCTTTACACGCAATTTAAGTAACTTTTGTAAGAAAGTCAGTTTTAAAATGATGGCAATCAGCATAACAATTGTTCATCCTTATTGTCCACTATATAAGTGGGGGGGTTAACATATTCAAAAATATCCGTCCAATAGAGTTTGTACTGACAAATGATCCACAGATACCCTCATCTCATTGATATATTACGCTTCTTCTTCCTGCATGCTTTTGTCTCACATTGTTATACTCCATCACAAACGCCACTTAGCTTTAACCCATCCTTGAGTTGCCGCGATATATGCAACCGCCAGACCAAAATTTCCCGGATAAAAAAACATACGGATTAGGCTCACTTGTATGATTATCTTCATCACCCTGCTTCGTTCGTTGTAATAATGGGACTTTAGCGACTGAAAATACGGGTGGATCGGTGGCCACACAACCGCATAAATGACAGATAACACCAGTATCCCCATAAAGAGCCGCACTTGACACATGAATGCATAATATTTCGCTTGATTAGAAAAAACTGATTAAGCCGTTGTTTGACTATAATTAATCTTGCAGTTGATGACTTGGTGTTTTTTTCAAAAGCAAGGCATTCAAATAGGCCTACAAACATGTTAGACACGATTCGGGTATGTCTCTTTATTATTCCTGCTAAACCTGTGCAATTATGTTAGCTAAGACCTGATGCATAAGATGCCCCCCTATTAATAATTCAATAATGTCTACCCTTTCTTTTTTCAGCATTGGTGGTTTATTCAAAAGATGAAAGGTAACGTAATCGACAAAGGTTATTCTTTTGGTTTTACCTATAGTTGCGTCGGACTAGACCGGACCGGACCCAGAAAAGAGCGTATTCCTACACAATTTTTTTCTGATAAAGAAGGCGAGTGTATCTCTCTTTTACTTTTATAACTCAAATCAAACAAATATGAGCAACTTTTCTTTCCGTGGTATTCTTGAAGGTAATAGGAAAAGATATGGACTGGATGTTTAGGGCAGGCTTTTATTAACGCAGTGTAATTTTTTTTTTTTTTTTCTTCAGGACATACTGGCTGGGGTAAAATATAATAGCAAACAAAAGACATAATGGACCTGAATGTTGACATTTTTATATGATTATAAAAAAAAAAAAAAGTTACTGCCATCGTTACTTCTTCCGAAGTTCCTGACATGGTCATTTCTGCCTCTCGTGGTATGTTGTTTAAAGTTTAATTGGGTTGACAGCATGACTAACTCTTGTGACAATAGATAAGTCTATCATTGTTTGGAATATTACAAGGTTTGGGGATAGAGCACAAAAATATATGTATAGATGATACTAATCATGTTTTGACAGGTAAACCATTTATTATAAAAATTTAGATATTTCTTTTCTTGTTGGTTTGATGTTTGAGCTTTTGTGGGGGAACGATAAAAGGGGGGGAATCATTGGCTTTATATCCTTTTTTTTTTTTTGTAAAAAAAAAGAAAGGGGGAGAGAATACATCTACAATAGTTAAAGTGAATGTCGAATTTTATTTGCAAAAATGAAATTATACTCACGATTGCCCGACTAAAATAGGGATGAAATTAACTACGGTGTTCCTCGTAAAAGCTTAATTGGTCACAACCATATTGTTTCTGATTTGGCAGTTTCGTCCGATGGACAATTTGCTTTATCCGCTTCATGGGATCATACTTTACGTCTTTGGGATTTATCAACTGGTAAGACTACACGTCGTTTCGTGGGTCATACAAAGGATGTTTTGTCCGTTGCTTTTTCTGCTGACAACCGTCAAATTGTTTCTGGTTCGCGTGATAAGACCATCAAGTTATGGAACACACTTGGTGAATGTAAATACGATATCACTCAGGATAACCATTCCGATTGGGTTTCATGTGTTCGTTTCTCTCCTAATCCTGCTGATCCTTTGATCGTTTCTGCTGGCTGGGATAAACTTGTCAAGGTTTGGGATTTAGCAAAGATGAAGTTACGCACTAATTTCATTGGTCACAATGGTTATGTGAATACCGTCACCATTTCTCCTGATGGCTCTCTTTGTGCTTCTGCTGGTAAGGACGGTCAAGTCATGTTATGGGATTTGAACGAAGCCAAGCATCTTTACTCTCTTGATGCTGGTAAGGAAGTACATGCCTTAACTTTCTCTCCTAATCGCTACTGGCTTTGTGCTGCTGTCGGTTCTTCCGTCAAAATTTGGGATCTTGAAAACAAAACTCTTTTGGATGTTCTTACACCTGAATTCGTCAAGCTCTCTCAAAAGCAAGTCGATCCTGACTGTCTTTCTCTTGCTTGGTCTGCTGATGGTACCACTCTTTACTCTGGCCATTCTGATCATCTTATCCGTATCTGGCAAATTGTTCGTACTTTGTAATAAATCTATAATTCATTGGGAATCTTCATCTAAGAATTTATTTCATCACTTTGGAAGCAATATTACGACTTATGGGGATAAAGGGATAAAAAGTGAAGGCTAGATATTGGTCTTCCATTTTTATTATTGTGGATCTTGTGTATGTTTTTAAATGGGGGGGTTCTGTCAAAGAAGACACCTGGATAAGGAAATCATGAGGACGAGAAAGAAAAACATGGAAGCATTTTTATTATTTATTGTCATTTGATGGAATAGGCATAGGGAATGGTATATGATGTTAGACATGTTGCCATATTCATGGGTAATGCATGTGTGCAATGTAAGCTGTTGTAATATAAGTTGATGATAGCCACGTTGTATTTAAGCCGGTAGAGAAGAACCTACTATTTTAAAATGACTTTGCGAAGGTATTACACTGGACCATGGTTGAATATATAATGAAAAACAATCAATAACTGGTAGGAGCATTGAACAAAAAGACCATCTATCGCCAAAGTATACACCTGTGTTTAGCACCCGTGCTGACATATGGTCCGTGCACGTTTTGCTGTGTGCGAATGTTTAGCATTTGTCAAGGACGATTAAAAATTACTTTTTAGATGTTTTGGCTTACCTTTTTTTTTTTTTTTTTTGGAAGAATAAGACAGGCGCGTATAATGAACCTTTTTCTATATTTCTCTTAGTTGCTTTTGTAATCAATTTTAGGAATCGAATAAACCATACCAGATCTGTAGTTGGTCTGTCTAGAGGTCGAAAAAAAAAAACGTGTATATAATAGTGTTCGAACTTTTCGAGCTTGCACCGATCTTGCGCCAGTTCGAACGAAGCTCGAACCGAGTTTTTGTACTCGAGCTTGCGCCACTTTTTTTTGGATTCGAGCGAGCTTCGATCGATGCTCGTTCGGCTAAAATGTCGATAGTAGTCACTTTAAAGTTAAGGTCCTTGAAAGACTACAGATGCCATTTCCCCTTGATTTTAATCTTTTCTTCCCTTTACCATTTTTTTTTTTATTTATGCTCTAATAATTCCAATTAAAATGCTTTGGACTTTTATTTAATTGTACAACCAACAAACACATTTACCATAGAAAATGAAAAAGTGTTGCACACTATACCCAACTAAGCCAATTTTTTACAGCAACCATAGTAACATGACGTAGCAGAATTAATTTAAACTTTCATGTTCAAAAATCCAAATGTATTATAATTATAGATGCAGTAATAGTTTGATTTAATTATCCGAATTTGGTGTTAAGGCTGGTGAAAAAAAAAGTTTTTTTTTTTTTCTTTTTCCAACTTCTATTTCAAAATAACAATTTTATTATCATAATTTTCTGTAATTAACATCACTTTGACGTGCACTTTGTGTAATAAAAAGGGCGAGCGAGTTCGAGCTATCGTATTCGCAACCGAGCCGAGCTTAAAAAACTTCGAGCGAGCTCGAGCTGCAAAAAAACGCATCCGAGCGAGCTTCGACTGGAACACTATCGAAGCTCGCTCGAGAGTCTCGATCTTCATTCCGAACACTAGCTCAGAGCTTCTTGGTTTGGTGCAAAGAAGGTCTGTTGTGACAACTCTGACAATGCTGCAGCGTCAAATCAAGAAAAGCTTGGAATTCGTAAGCGTTCACTTTGGTTTCTTATTTTTATGCAAAATAATTAGAAGGTTGGTTGCTTTTGATAAGGGACATGCGCTTAAATTAGCGTCGAAATAAAAAATAGTCCCAAAGTATGTAAAGCTTTCTAAGACTCAAGTATTTATTGAAATGTCATTTTTTTTTCATCAACTCAACTTCCCTATTCAGTTTCTTCTGATATCAATGCCTTTTTTTGTCATCTAGCTTAATAGTTTTATTGTTACTACTTTTACACTTCGCTAATGAACGTTTCTAAATTATACAGTAACTAGTTTTATTCATCCATAGAATGAAGCAGCTTTTCCTTTTTTTTTTTTTCGAAGAATAAGAAAGACAATTGCGAGCATGCATGTAAGTTTTGCTCCATTCCACGCTCATCAAAAAATTAGTATTGCAACCTCACTTACTCATTACTCAATAAGATGCTGCTTTACTCAAAATTGTTGCCTTTTTTTTTTTTACCCCCATGGCACTTGGGTTTTATTTAAAGAACTTTTAGTATTTCAAGCATGTAGAATTGTTTGATTCGCCTCGATCCAAGTGAGCTTTATTTTATTGTATACTGCTTAGTCACGTATCTTATCATATTTTTAATCAAAGCATTTAATGAAAGTACTTTATATAAGCATTATGTTCTTTCCGACCTTGTTAATAAAAAAATAACTTCTATTTAACATATATATTACCATCAGCAGGTCAGTTTCATCGTTTTAAGGTAAGCATTGATACCTAGTTAGGTTTTGAAGTGTTGTCCGATAGAATGATGTCGCACGTATTTTTAATCGCTACATATCTCTGCCTCCGCAATAATTAGCAGCAGAAGGGACATATTTAACCTGAAAGCAATTGAATGTATAATAAAAAATTCACATCACAATAAAGTACTTGTATTAAATGCAATTATATGTATAAGAAAAAAAAAAAAAGAGAGCGCACCATAAAATTGGTAACAATTTAATAATTATCAGTTGTTTTGCGACAAATATACAGGGAAAAAACAATAAAAATTGGTTGTTTAACAACTCTTGTACGTTTAACGATGAAAGTCGGTTAACTAACTGACAATAAACCTGTACTTTTTGCAACAAAAGTTGGCAATTGCATACAACACTTGTACGGTTTACGAACAAACAAGTCAATTTTGACAAGTCTGTACGCAAACTATTGATGCTAGCTATTTTTCAAACAAGTATTGGCTGTAGAATTTGTACATTTTGTCACGAAATTTAGGCACACATATAAATTTTTAATCGTCCAGACTAAGGTCTTTTTTTTTGTTGTTGTCAAAGGCTCCATTTTTCCTAATAGAATAATTAAGAAGTCCATTTTTTTTTTACAACAACGAAAAAAGACCTTAGTTTGAACGTTTAAAAATTTATTTGTGTGCCTGAGAAGTACTTAAACGAAACATTACCTAATTTTCCGCCATAGTGTAAGAGCTCACATCAAACAAGTTTTACACTCATGTGTTTTAAGTAAACAAAAAATATTATATATTTGTCGATTTCGTACACATAAATGCAGTATCACTTGAAGTATGGATGATGTAGTAGCATAGCACTTCAATTGTCCTTGTTGTTCTATCAAACAAGATAGACAGTTTATGAAATGAAGAAAAAGGTAGTTGTGAGATTGGGAAAATTGAATATCGTTTTATTATTGAATTAGAGGATGTTTTATATAGGAATTGACAAAGTCCTTTCGGTACTTGTCAATTAATAGAACAGGCTGAAAGAATGATTTATAATGTGAACATATTGCAGTAAGCATGTGTGGACCATGCGTGCAATGTAAGCTGTGGTATTATTTGAAAGTTGTTTTTTATCATTTTTTAATGCAGATGTTGCGTGTACGCGAGGTGACACAAAATAGCTTTTTCGAGTTTTATCGCTAAAGTAACTCACAAAATAATGCTTGTATACACTACGGGATATTTGTGTATAAAACACTTGTCCTTGTCGGCCTTTTGTTTTTTTTTAAAAAAAATCGAAACAAAACAAAAAAAAGAAAAATGTGAACGCACTGCAAAACTGATCCTTTTACTTCGCACTTGCTTTTTTTATCAATCGCATATTTAAACATACCAACTGTGTTACAGTGGTTCAATATTTGAAGTGAAAAAAAAAAGCAGGTTGTATAACTAATTTATTTTTATTGATAATTTTAGCCCCTTTACTGACACATGGCAGTTACAAAAATTAATACCTTTTGCCAAAGTGTAAAAATGCTGGTAATGTGGATTGTGCCGGATTTATTCTCAGGGACTTTATCTTCATTACTGTTAGTCATGAAAAGGACGTATATGCCTAAAAAAGTATTGATAATAGTAAAATTCATACAACAAGATACTATATGTATTGAGTATGCTAAAAAAAAGCTACATTGTGCAGAAAGTTAGTGATAAACGTAAATAACAAACATATAGGGAAGTAAGTAGTAGACAAAACAGATTTTGTTTGCCTGAGGCTATTCAAATTTTAAAAGTCATGCCAAACCACCCGACAGGGCAAGCTGCATTCCACTCAAAGGGGACCAAAACTGGAAGAAAACCCAGTCGCGCAAGAAGCGACTCTCAAAAGAGTAAAAAAATCAGGGGGCCGGGAAAAGGCTGGATTGCAATGAAAAGAAGGGCAGTAAGGAATAAAAAAAAATCTGAGGGGGGTGGGGGGGGGCAGAAAAAGGCTGGGTTGCAATTACAAGAAGGGCAGTAAAGAGTAAAAGATCTGAGTACAATCTTCAAGCGTTAAAAGGCTGGGTTGCGTAACTCATTTCTCCTAAATAAGCAAGGCTTTACTCGTTGAACAAATTTCTTGAGCTTGTTACCAATTTTATAAGCACTTACTATTTTTTATATGCATATACAAATGCGTTATTGGTATATAATGCTTTCGGTTAGATCACCAATAGCTTTTTTAGCATGTACTCAGACACTCTTTTCATGTCTAGCTGTATGAAGGTAAAATGACCATTTCTCCCTTTAAAATAAGTTCATCATTTACATCAGACTGTCCAACACAGACCCGAAATACTAAAAAGAAAAAATAAGGCACAATGATAGACGCAGGTACAGTGTCGTGATTGAGGCTATTATTACTTAATATATGACTCGATCTACACTTCTTAAATCTTCCATTTGATAATCCTAAATATATCTCTTATCGATACTTTACATTAAATACTGATCATTTGCTTTATGTACAGGCTGGATCTCATATCATCCTTCATACAAGTATAAGGCATACTCATTTAAAAATTAACATTAATATGAAAATATGTGAAGGTTACATTAGCTACAATGAGGTGCCACAGCTACCTTTATTAAGAACTACAATTTCCCCTGAATAGTGTGCTACAAGATATACACAGTTTAAGGATGAATGTTATTGTTATTGACATCTCATTATGGTCTTTCTTTACGGGATCATTACATCGGTTTCCACATACAGCCACTTTTAAAATTTCTGGGTCATTTAGGATAGGGTACCTTTTGGCTATCCCAAAGAGTTGAATTTTTTCAAGAGGCCCTGTTACACGCACTGGAAATATACCAAACACCCTAAAATAAATCAGCGATCAAAATGTTTTTTTTGATCGATATTGGCGATATCGCTCAAAAAATCGAAAATATCGATATCTCCGATATTTTTGATTTTTTGATCGCTGATCGCAAAGCCAAATTTTTAAATCTCTATAAAAACAACTTATACATAAATAAATAGATGTAGCAATACCATGTTAATAGATAAACGTAATTTTTTAAAGAAAAAAAATGTTTATGGGGATGATAGCCAGGGTAAGAAAAAGACAACTTCAGATTACGTAAGTAAAATGAGAAAACGGGACATGTGACTGTGGGTTTTAATGATTTTGTATTTTATTCTCAGCGGAAAACAATGTTTCCAACACTTCCGGCAGTACTACTCATATCGACTTTAAAAGCGTCACCAGTCTTTATAACATATTTGTTATTGGAGCCGTCAACCGCATTCACCAATCCGACAGCAGACAAAAGATCCTCGGCATCAAAGACCACAAATTTTTTTTGCTCAGCCTCATCGTAAGGTTTCACGCGCGGGATAGCCTTTGAGTATGGTGAGACGTCATGATTCTTCATAAGTTCACCAAAAACGAAGTTCGAGCCCGGAGCACCTTCTTGATATGTAAAGTCAAAAAAGAACAAGACTTTACAAACGTACCAGTTTTCGACAGGCCGGAACATCCTAATTACAATAAGTCAGTACACAATAATTTTGATTTGCAAACATCAACTTACCGATTTTTATGAATTGCAGTAAACATAACAAACTCACCACCACGCGAACTTGCTGCGTTCTTCGATTTGCACAAATCAGATATGTATATTTGATTGTTTGTCCAGAGTTTTTGAGAAATGTTGACAAATTGGTGCTGATGGAACGAAGTTATAACAGCCGAAGTATTACCAGTCAGACGAATCAAAAATTGAGAGAGTGCTTTAAGCCAGTCTCTTGCCAGGTAGCCGCCAATGGTATGATTGTGCTTTTCTTTTGCTTGCTTTACAACCTGGCCCAGCTTTACAGTATTTACCCGCCAGTGAAAGGGTGACCACAGCTGAGGCAACAATGGATCGTTGGACGGGTGGGGCAAGAAGTTGTTGACTTTATCCTTCTTCAAATCATAGGCGGAACTATCGATTATACCATCGGATTGCAAAAAAGAGAACATTTCACGAGTTTCCATGACATTACCGGCGTTGACACCAGGATTCAAAGATGAACGGATTCGCTTCTTGTATATGCCAATAGACCTTTCCAATGATCTTGCAGAATAACACCTTAACGGTCTACCAGAGAAATGAAAAATTAGTACAAAAGGGAAGTCTAATAACTATGATGACAATCGATAACTAACCCCATTCGTTTTATCATGTATGGTATATGGTTCAGTTGGTGCATGTTCGATCTGAATACGGTTCTGGAGATAGAGCTGCTATCAAGACAGGTATCGAGGTAATCAAACCAAGTCTTAAAGCATCTATCATAAGCAAATATAATGTTCAAGTAAATATCACTACATAAATTACAACTCAACAATGAATATTTACCTTTCAATTTCCTTCACTTCAGATTCGGATATCGACCATTGCAAACTCAATTGAATACCACGAGACAGGGCAATAAATCCTGTGGTTGCTTCTCTGGCGTGAAAGAGTGGGGCAACAATCGTAGGAATCACATGCACCAACCAGGCGATCCAGTCCACCGAACGATAAATAGATCTAACATTATCCAGATTGACACCAGCAAACGAACCACTGAAATCCGCAGGAATTGCACGAAGGGAGTCATCCATGGCGGTTTTGATGCGAGTAAAATCAGCAGTCTCGAGAGCAAACGGGTACGTGTCTTCGTTACCATCAAACTTGAACCGAGTGTTGAGCTTTGGTGAAAGCATGTCGAAGCAAAGCTTGCTGACATTCGAAAACATATGTAGCTCGTCACACATGAAAAAGTCGATGGAGAGGAAGGTACTCAACTGACCAAAGGGAGAAGCACTTTTAATACCATAGTTGTGGTTGGGACAAGAAGGCTAATAAAGGTAAATCAATTAAAATATGTAAAAAAGGCTACACAAGTTAATACTTACTGCGTCTTTCTCAAGTAATAAAGAAGCTTTGGTTCTGATAGCCGAGTCTCTGCCAAAGAAGTACATACCACCTTTTCCTCCGTCAACTGGGTGACCGCCTTTAACTAAATTTAGAAGGGTCATTTTGTTAGTGTCCACGGTCATAGCTTAGTAACTGACGACTTACCAATACAAAATCTACATCCCCACCAGTTGGTATGACCACTAAACATCAACAACCGCTGGTTGATCTCTATACCATCTGCAATGACACCCAAATTGAAAATTCTAGCCGACGTGACATGAACACCATTCTTGCGAACAACAACAGGTTCACGACTCAAACGATCAAGGCTTTCAATAATTGGACGCAGATACGAGTCAAAGTCTTTCTTAGTGTCACCAAAAAGAATTGCAACTTGAAAAGTATATTCATCGGTGTATCTGCAAATGGTGTTATTACGACGTAAAAAGATTGGATGTATTGTATATAGAGCCAAAATTTACCTGATAGACGGATCAATGCTAGCAATTATAACGTGTACCATCACCATACTTTTTCTTGATACCTTCGAAGTGAACCCATCAACACATAGAACGATGGCTAAATCGTGCTGACCAGTGAAGAGACCTTTAGATTTCATTTCTTTATACGCGGCTCCAGAAAAAAAATCGGTATATGGATCATCGTCTGTCATGGAATCGATTACGTTTCGGTATTTTTCGACTTCATCACGAAACTCGTCACAAGCTAGCATACGACTTAAATGTTCACCAATATCAATCATTTTTACCACAGATTCTTTATGTCTAACAGCGTTACAGTGAGGACAAGCGGTTTTATCGGCATCATCGACAGGATCAAAGAGATAACACCCCTTTCGGGAACAGATTTCATGGCTTTGACTGAAAGAAAGTGGAAGTTTCTTCTTGATCAACGAACGACACTCCTTCAATGCGAGTACTTTTTTCTTTTTATCAAGGCCTAAAAGGTAAACTAAATTAGTAAATAATGATACTTTGTAAATACAAATCATTAACATACTGTTGTTTTGGTTCAAAGTGTTCTCAAAAAATTTCTTCATAACGCGCACAGCTTCTATGGTCATGTTTCTACTAAATGTAAGATAGTTGAACATAATACTACTCAGCTCGCTGGTGCTAAATACGTTAATGGGGACAATGATATCCTTGATGTTGTCCTGTATTGTTACATTATGATCAAGTGACAATGGTTCTAAAAGTGAAAATAATACATCCGGTAAGTTGTCATGATGTCAACAACTCGAGCATCCTTAGTTACCTTCGAAGTTCTCTTCGTCCGTGGATTCATACAAATCCTCGTCTACTTCACCGTCTACAACAAAACCATCATCAGAGGATTCATCTTCAGCATCTACGTCTTGTATGGACATTTGTCCAATTAAGGGAAGAGCGATTTGGTTATCGAGGTCAGCCATATCAACATCATCGTAAAAATCCATTTCTTCGTCATAGTCAAAAGGTGTACGGTTGGTTATTATAGCAGTTGGGAAGCCAGTAGATACTGAAGAGGATACAGCAAAAACAGAAGTGTCAGTTGGGCCAGGTATAATGGAGGCAGCAGTAACGGCCAAGGGTTCATATGTGCCTCTTAAAAGACGTTGGTTAGCGCCGTTTCGAGAAGCTCTAAGGTTCTTGGGTTTTTGAATTTTGGGGTAAACCATTTTGAAAAGTTTTTAAGAATTTTGTTTTTGGTAAGTCGGGAACCGATTTTTGCGCGTAGTTTTATACATGTTGCTACATCTTATTTACAGCTTATTAATAGTCACTGACCGTTCTTAGAACCAATTGGAATTACTCGTGAATTTATCTTATAATTATTAATAGAGAGGATATGGTAATTCTGTGTAGACTATGGATACCTTTCAAAACCACTAGAAATCGTTGTTTGGGACTTCAAGCTTGATCTATTGTTAGATTTTCGTGTAACGAGGTTATTAAGCGAAATTTTTTTTAATTCTGTACCGTGATTGGTGCAAATAAGTTGAACCACTTACATCAAGGTAAATGACAATGAAAAAAAAATGTATCTTTAAAACATCTATATAAGATCCAATACTTACACCTATTTTCTCATTTACATCGATTTTTCACTCTATTTATCACAATGAACGGTACCCAAAACTCAAATTCTCGAGACGAAGTCATTGAAAAACTCGTTAATGTCATTTACGATATGCAAAGAAAGCTTGATGCAATGCCTGCCACAATGAAAGAATATATCTACCTGCCAGTTGGTCAACACTGTGAATGCTGCAGCAAGGTTAAGAAAGTGGTCAAATCCAATGGTACTTCTGCAATTACTTCTCGATCTGGATATATCACTGGTACGTTTTTATTTTATTTTACTTTGTAAGACGAATTAAGTTAATAATTGCCCTATCTTTTCAGCAAGAAATTCCGCTGCTCAACAAATGTACGAATTCGTGGTCAAGGCTGTCGCCTATTACAAGGAGCAAGTTATACCCAATGGTATTCACACCTCTTGCAATTCTCTCGGTGTAAGATCCATCACCGTATGTACTTATACAAAGAAAACCGTTATAGACAAGGTTGCTGCGTACTGGAGATCTTTGGTAGGTACCTATACTGAGGATCAAGCTAAAGAAAGGGCGACAGCAGCTTACAACAATGTCTTCACCATTTGCCAACATTTCTTGAAAGCATTGTACCAAGAACGATTTGGAAAGAATGGTGTCATTTGGAGGGGGATTCCTGCAAACGAGCAGAATGAAGTATTGTATATGTTCGAAAGAATTGTATACTTTTGGAACAAGCGCTCTGGCTTGAACGTTGGTACACCCGTTGAGGCATATCCTGGAGACCTTATCTCTGTCATTGACGCCGAGAATCCTATGCTACCCATGCACCTCGCAGATAAAAACTGGATATCCAAAAATATGATCCAGATAATGTTGAGGAACTCAGCAAGAGTAAGTAAAGTTTAGATATCAAATTAAGAATTTTTAACATTAACATAAACCTCAACTCTAGCCAGATGACATTGCTCATGATACCTCGGGTTCATTTTTGACTGGCCTGGAAAACCTTGGTGTCAATTCGGGTACTGAAGAGAGGTACGAAGACTTGGATATGGGCCTGTTTGAAAATTTATTTTCGATCCCTGATAACAGACCTCTTGTACCATCGTCTTCTTCCGCTTCGGTACAAAATCCTGTTTTGACCTCTCTTCCTCCCTCTGAGATGCCTCCTCTCTCTGACTCGCCTCCTCCCACCTCTGACTCTCCTCCCACCTCTGACTCTCCTCCTCCCACCTCTGACTCTCCTCCTCCCACCTCTGCACCTGCCCTCTCCACCCCAAGTACTACCCGTCCAAAAGGTAAAAGAAAGGCTGATGAAATAGCATCTGGGACCAATAGTCGACCCTCAAGGGCTTTCCAAAAATAGAATTGAGCCTGAATTTTTTTTTTTTCTTATTTAAACTCTGATTTTTTTATTATTTTTTTCTTTTTCTTTCTATTTCTTTCAAATAAAAACTAAACTTAAGGTTTGTATATGTGTATAGTTTGTGAATATATGATTTATCATAACCATTTGTTTACAAATGAAGATATAGTTATGTGACTAAACATTAAACGTGCTGACACTCTCCAAACGGATTAAACCAAGACTCTTTGCTTTAAAAGTAAATTTACTTACTCTTTTTATATGTATTAACACATTTGTATAGCTGAAGCCATCTCTACTTTCACCGCTTGTGAAAAGGTAAATATCTCGACTTTGGTTTATGTGTTCATTATTAGTTAACCCAAATTCCTAAAGCTAGCTACTATCGCTGTTTATTTGAGGCTCGTACATCCCACGGTTTTGTAAAGGTACACATTGCTAAACTTGATAATTTATTCTCTTATTAACGTAAACCATCTTTATGCAGGTAAGTGAATACTGCTGCTCTTCCGAGGTCTTCGTATGGTCATTATCGTAGTTCCTCTCATTATGTCTGTCTCTGGTCATATTTTACTGGTCATTTTCTATATTTGAAGAGGTCTATCATGATCAGATTCGACGTTATTTAGTTTTTTTTTATAAATAAAATTTTTTTTTTTCCAATATATACAAACGTATCAATTTTAAGCCTGTATCCTGATTTAGCAGGGGTGTAAAAGTAATATTATATCGATTATCGATTACCCCATTTTTTTTACCCCATCCAACGATATTTTTTTGTTTTTTTGATTTATGGATCGATATCGTCAATCGCGATATTTTGGAAAGTTTGATCGATATTGCCAATAACGATATTTTAGAAAGTTTGATCGATATCGCCAATCGCGATATTTTGGAAAATTTGATCGATATTGCCAATCGCGATATTTTGGAAAAATTTATCGATATCGCCAATCGCGATATTTTTAAAAAAAAGATCGTTATTTCCGCTCTAATTTGTTTGCGATATTTTTCAATTTTTGATCGCTGATTTATTTTAGGGTGAAATATAAAATTCTTATATGCTACCTGTCGGATTGTGTCAGTCATTCATAGTTGATATAAGTCTTTTAAACTATTTTATCGGACTCATAAAACCCCTCCCCAAAGTTTTGTTCTTTTGGGTTTTGTGATACCTTTAAATTCCTGCTCAATACCCTGTTACGTAGTCAGACGCGACTTTTTTTTGTTTCCATTACTGCTCAAAAGAATATTTTCTGTACTAAGCTCGTAAACATTCATTCTCGATAGGTTGTGTATGAGAACCCCCCCCCCCCCTTCCATTTTCGGCGGTTCTTACTTTAATAAAATAAGGGCAATTGTATTTGGAATTGTCCTTTTGACGTTGACAATTAGTGTCCCAAACTTGTTTTCGAGAGGGAAAGTTTTTAGTAAAATTGGTATTGATTTCTTTGGTGGTATTGGGTGTTCATGCTGGCAAAAGAGCAGACACTTTCAAAAGTTTCAATATTTATTTTGCTTTCTAGAGAAAAGAGTTTGTTTTATTTTTACAGAGTGTAAGGCAATTAAGGGACAGCCACTACAGCATGTGATCTCTTAGGAACAGCCAATAGATTTCCAATCCTAGGCTGTGACTACGCTCACTTTGGCTGTATCTAAAGTGTAAATTCCGGCACAACATCTCCCCGGAGGGAGGGCGTAAAATAAGCCCACTGTTTACTTAGCGAAACACCCCGTTTTTTTTTACTCTTACTACAATAAGGATAACAACACCAGTTAAAATGACGTTCAAAAAAAAATTTTCCCAGCTGTTTTTATAAGAGACTCAGTGTGTTCAGCATAGAAAGTCTACGCGAAACTTCGAAACCTTGACCTTAACATTGGTCAGTCATTGGCGAAGGGAAATTCTATAAAAAGAAAAGAAACTTACAAAAATACGAAAACAATCACCATATCGTAAAGCCTTATGTAGGCGCTATTAAATGCCCTAACTGTTTTTACCAATATGCTTCCTGACCTCTTGTCAGAATTGCTTGTATTAAGAACAGCAACTGTCATAACATTAAGTTATTAGAGCTTTTGTGCTTTCAATTGAAAGATCCCCCTCCCGCCTCAAGCACAGTTTAAGTTAACCAAACAGAGAAAAGAAAACAAACAAATTCTTCGCTCTTTATGTACCGATTTACATCTGTTGCCGTTTTTTTTACAGTACACCCTGTGAGGAAATTTTTAACATAATTCACACTCTCGAGATTACACCATTTTGGCCCATATCCCTTTTATATTCTCCCGCATCAATCCCCCAAACATTTTGAAATAGATTTACAGTAGCCATACCTCTTTATTTTCATCGGTACCTCAAATATTTTTTCAACACCTTATTTTCTTACTTCTTGTTCTCCTCATATCATCAAGCCGAAACATACCTCTATTTTCTTGTATATTACACCCTTATCCACAAAGTATTCCTTATGCGTCGTGATGATCTCCCATCTCGCGTCATACTTCGCATGCTATGCTTGATCTCGTATCCACCTTCTGTTTTTCTGTTCGTGGATTTGCTGTAATTTTGATCTCATCAGTACTTTCTGATCTTGTCTCTCTGGCTCTCGTTTGTCCGATTACACCTATTTTACTACTTATTGCAAATAAAACCCCCGTAAAGTGAAGATCAGCATTCAAATCTTTCATAATCCTCAATAAAATTCAATCATTATCTTCGTCGTCTATAGACAGCCCACAGATTTTGCTTAGAATTCCAAACTGTCGTTTGGCGATCCTTTCCCCAAGATGATGGTATCTAACATGAGAATTTGTCGGCCGTCAGAACTGCAGTTATAAGTTTCCTGATCTCGATTTCCAGTTGCTGGTTTTATTATCACGTTGTTAATCCACTAGTCTAAATCAGCAGGCCGAACATTTATTAAAATGAAGGTCAAATACCTGATAAACGGTATAACATGTTTCCAGCTGGAAAGCTAAAAGCAAAATTAAAACAAAAATAAAAGCGAGCCCTCATGCCTGTATAATTACCTGTTTAACCTGATTTTAAAGGTGGCATAAAAATGGAAAGCTTCCTACACTTTTTCTTGCGAGATTGTGGGGAGAAAAAAAAAAAAAGAGGTGCGGTTTTTTTTTTGTTTTTGGCGTATTAGACGGAGTTTACGAGTCTAGTAGCCTAAGAAATGGATGAAAAAAAAAAAAAAAAGTAAATAAACATTTAAATTACCATATATAGACTCACATATAGTTATCCTGGACACTCGCTTATTCGTAAAGAAAGCTTTATTTTACAATTAAGTGATGTCAATGCAATACTGAGTTATCAAAGGAAAATTTGTTAATACAAATAAAGATGAAACATAGCATTTGTGAAGCCAGATGCGTAAGTTTGTAACAAGCGATTAATTGTTAATTGTTCAAGATGTGCAACGATTCATGTAATGAAGACTTGTAATATGATAAGACTCAAATAAGCATAAAAATGTACTTGTATTTTTCATTATCATTGCGTTTTCTAATGTTTGGTCTAAAAGTTGAAGCTGAAAATGATTTCATTTTAAGAGGGTTTACATTACATAATCATCAAGGCTCCTTCAAATATGATGATGCAATCTTCAAGTTATTTTTATTTTTTTGTTAACGCTATTATGTATCATTGAAAATGTATAAGCTTTGTGCATTCATGCACATACCCAATTGATTTACCCTCCTGGGAACCATGTGTTTTTACCGAAGCGCAAGCGTAGGTGCAAAAATATATGGTCAGGAGGGACTGTCTAATACGCCTTTAAAAAATGGGATCAGCGACCCGAAGGGGAGCCCCATTTTTTTTTTTTTTCAGCTGTTGAAAAATCTTTGTTATACCCAGAAATGTCTAAAGCAGAACGACTTTGCCGCGTTAAGACACCTGGCTGTCTATTATAGAAACGAAAACTGCAAACGTACACTAATGCTGTTCGTAAAAAGATCTGGTACGCCCTCTTGGGGTGATGGTCATTCGCTAACCGTTTTTTGCGCAGTGTACAAAAATAGAAGGAAACACAACGTTCAATTTCTAGCCTTAATATGCTGTGGCAGATAAATACGCATGTCCGACTTGATGACGTGAAATGGCTCCAGCTACACCTCACGTCGTACATTCCACCTTTTCAGTTTTTCGAGAAATTTTTAGGTGCTTATTTTTATTCTTTCACCAAGAAGACATTCAACAAGCGTAAGTCTAACAAAAGGCAAAACCAACAAGGGAAATAAAACGCTCCAATATCTTTTCCGTATCCACAGACAGCGACTTTCACCATTATGTATTGAATCGACACAATTTTTCCCTCTCTTTTGTATTGAACCACCCCACTACGCATGATGGGCAGTGCTTTCAATTTAGTGGATAGGGGAAAAGGAAAATATACACGAGTATTTGGTGGTGAAGTAGTATATGAGAATGGTAAATTAACATAAAAGAACTACAAGGATGTTAATAGTCAAACTATCCGATGTAAACCAATTTGTGTATCACACAAAAAAGAAGAATCATTCGTGACAATGTTAGGAATTCATTTCATTTGACACATGTATTCATCACCGAATACAGAGTTTATTATGTGTATAAATACTGGGGGGAAAGAGAGTGTCGTTGCCTTTACATCGTCTATCTTGTCCTTTGTAAATCAAGCTTTTTTTTTCTTCTTTTTTCTTTACGGTACTATCAGTCTGATTATCAAGAGAAAAAAACAGGGTCTTTAAAGTCCTCTTGTTTTTTGAGTCCTTGATCATTGTATCAGCTACATAAAATACAGCCGAATTGGGTTTCCTTTTTTTTAAAACTTCAACAGCAAACAATCGAGCCTTGTTTATATTTGAATATTATGTTTCTCTATAATTCATGGCTGTCACTAGGCTTAACCTTGATCGATTGCTTTCCAGTGCGGTTACCATGAGAACTTGATGGTTGATTGCTTCATAAAAGAAAAAACCGGGTGCATTCTTTTTCTAAACCCGTGAGTAGTCTTGAGAATTCAGCTACTGAGAGAAAAAGAAAAAAAAAGGAACGCTCTATTCTTGGGTTTTGTGATACTTGCAATGCCCTGTAACATAGTCAGACGCGAGCTTTTTTTTTGTTTCCATTACTGCCAAATATAATATTTTCTGTACTGAACTCGTAAAGGTTCATTCTCGATAGATTGAGTATGAGAACCCCCCCCCCCTCATTTTTGGAGGTTCTTACTTTAATATAATAAGGGCAATTATATTTGCAATTGTCCTTTTGACGTTGACGATTAGTGTCCCAAAATTGTTTTCGAGAGGGAAAGTTTTTAGTAAAATTGGTATTGATTTCTTTGGTGGTATTGGGTGTTCATGCTGGCAAAAGAGCAGACACTTTCAAAAGTTTCAATATTTATTTTGCTTTCTAGAGAAAAGAGTTTGTTTTATTTTTACAGAGTGTAAGGCAATTAAGGGACAGCCACTACAGCATGTGATCTCTTAGGAACAGCCAATAGGTTTCCAATCCTAGGCTGTGACTACGCTCACTTTGGCTGTATCTAAAGTGTAAATTCCGGCACAACATCTCCCCGGAGGGAGGGCGTAAAATAAGCCCACTGTTTACTTAGCGAAACACCCCGTTTTTTTTTACTCTTACTACAATAAGGATAACAACACCAGTTAAAATGACGTTCAAAACAATTTTTTTCCAGCCGTTTTTAGAAGAGACTCAGTGTGTTCAGCATAGAAAGTCTACGCGAAACTTCGAAACCTTGACCTTAACATTGGTCAGTCATTGGCGAAGGGAAATTCTATAAAAGAAAAGAAACTTACAAAAATACGAAAAAAATCACCATATCGTAAAGCCTTATGTAGGCGCTATTAAATGCCCTAACTGTTTTTCCCAATATGCTTCCTGGCCTCTTGTCAAAATTGCTTGTAATAAGAACAGCAACTGTCATAACCTTACGTTATTAGAGCTTTTGTGCTTTCAATTTAAAGATCCCCCTTTCGCCTTAAGCACAGTTTAAGTTAAGCAAACAGAGAAAAGAAAACAAACAAAATCTTCGTTCTTTATGTACAGATTTACATCTGTTGCCATTTTTTTACAGTACACCCTGTGAGGAAACTTTTAACATAATTCACACTCTCGAGATTACACCATTTTGGCCAATATCCTTTTTATATTCTGCCGCATCAATCCCTCAAACTGTTTACAGTAGTCATATATATTATTTTTATTGGCACCTCCATTACTTTTCAGCACCTTATTTTCTTATTTCTTGTAATCCTCATATCATCAAGCCGAAACATACCTCTATTTCCTTGTATATTGCACCCTTATCCACTAAATATTCTTTCTTTATGCGTCGTTTTCATTTGCCCTCTCGTGTTATGCTTCTCGTGTTAATTTGATATCGTATCCACCTTCTGCTTTTCTTTTCGTGGATTTGCTGTTTTTTTGATCTCACCAATACTTTCTAATCTTGTCTCTCTGGTTCTCCTTTGTCCGATTACACCTATTGTACTTCTTGTTGCAAATAAATACCTCGTAAAGTGAAGATCAGGCTTCAATTCTTTCATGATCCTCAATCGCCTGTAGACAACCCACAGAAATTGCTTATAATTCCGAACTATCGTTTGGCGATCCTTTCCCAAAGGTGATGGTAACTATCATGAGAGTTTGTTGACCATCTGTTGCAGTTATAAGTTTTCTGATCTCAAGATCAAATTGCTGGTTTTATTATTACGGTTTTAATCCACTAGTATGATCAACAGGCTAAACATAAATCAGAGTGAAGGCCACATACCTGATAAACGATACAAGATGTTTTAAACTTTAGGAAGCTAAAAACGAAATTAGAAAAAAAAAATAGCGAGCCCCCATGCTTGTATAATTACCTGTTTAACCTGGTTTCAAAGGTAGCGTGACATCGGAAAACTTCCTACACTTTTTCTTGCGAGATTGTGGGAGAAGGTGGGGAAAGACAAAAAAAAAAAAAGACCTGCGTTTTTTTTTTTTTTTTTTTTTTGTTAGCGCTTGAATAGTCAAGTCACAGCAGGACATCCACCAGGCTGTCTTCAAATAATTTTATCAGCGTTTGAAAAACCTCTGTTATGCTCAGAAATGGCTAAAGCAGAAGGACTTTGTCGAGTCAAGACACTTGGCTGTCTACCATAGAAACGAAAACTGCAACCGTACACTAGTGCTGTTTGTAAATAGATCTGGCACGCTCTCTTTGGATGATGGTCATTCCTTAGCCATTCTTTGAGCAGTGTACAAAAATAGAAGAAAACGCAGCGTTGAATTTCTAGCCCATTACTCCTTATGCTGTGGCTGATAAATACGCATGTCCGACTTGATGACGTGAAACAGCTTTAGCTACACCCGCACTTCAGGTGGTATATTCCATCTTTTTAGTATTTGGAGAAAATTCTAGGTGTTCATTTCTAGTCATTCACCAAGAGGACATCCAACAAGCGTAAAATCAACAAAAGGCAAGACCAGCAAGGGAAATAAAACGCACCAATACCTTTTCCGTTCCCATGTATAACGACATTCATCACTCATTATGTGTTAAATCGACGTAATTTTTCCCTCTCCTTTGTATTTATCCACCCCACTACGCATGATGGGTAGTGCTTAAAGAACATAATATCGACACTGGATAAACAGCTACACGACATTAACATAAGCAAGGCAAAGAACGATTTGAAATTCCTGCAAAACTTTGGTCGTAGCACCTCTATGACATATTTATACTTGAATTATGTGTGATCAACAGGCATATACACACTAGTAGGCTGTCAAGATATAAATCATTTGAGGTGAGTTATTCTTTGTGTTAAATGAGATTGTGATACTTACTCTTTAATAAAGCCCTCCTAATTAAAGATCAATCTCAATCCTGGATGTAAACCCTGTAACATGAGAGCTACCCATACATCAATTTATTACTAAATCATGCATATGGCTGAAGCAGAAGACTAGACTTTTATATATACACTCGTGGAAGATGGCATGAATTTATTTTAATATGTTATCTGGCCCGGGGCGGAGCCCCAAGATCTATTTCGTTGGGAAGTTTATTCATCTCTTTAAAGACCACTTGGTGATTATGACCGATGGATTCCGTATTAATTTGCCGTGAAATAAGAACAATAAAAATGGATCGCTTTTAATTTTGTGGATGGGGGAGATGGAAAACATACACGGGAATTTGGTGGTGAAGTAGTAAATGAGAATCGTAAATGACACAACATAAAGGAGGCGCAAGAATGTTAATAGTCAAGCTATCCGGTGTAAGCTAGTTTATGCATCACAAAAAAAAAGCAAAAATCATACGCGACGATGTTCGGAATCCATTTTATTTGACACATGTATTATCACCGAATACAGAGTTTGTTTGGATAAATACTGGGGGGAAAGAGAGTGTCGTTGCCTTTACATCGTCTGCCTTGTCCTTTGTGAATCATGCTTTTTTTTTTTTTTTTTTTTTTTTTTTTTTTTTTTACGGTATTATCAAGAGAGAAAAACAGTGTCTTTAAAGTCTTCTTTTCTTTTACGTCTTTCATCATTGTATCAGCTACATCAAATACAGTTGAGCTGGGTTTCCCCTTTTTTTAATAAAAAACCTCAACAGCAAACAATCGAACCTTGTTTATATTTAAATATTGTGCTTCTCTACAATCCATGGCTGTCACTAGGCTTAACCTTGAACGGTTGCTTTTCAGTGTGGTCACCATGAGAACCTGATGGTTTATTGCTTCATCAAAGAAAAAATCGGGTGCATTCTTTTTTCTAAACCCGGGAGTAGTCTTGAGAATTCAGCTACTGAAAAAAAAAAAAAAAAAAAAAAAAAGAGGAACCCGTGAGCGGGGAAAGAAAAAAGGAATTTCAGAGGTATTTGACCCCGAGTCTCACTGCCTGCTTAATTCATTGAGCACCGGTGGAGAGTCACTGCTTAAGCGCACAAGCTTACTTGCCAGTATAATAAAAAATTGTCCTACTTGCTCCTTTTAGAATGTTTTTTTTTTCTTTTTTTTTTTTTTTCATTAAAATCAACCTCTGTTCGTACATAATAACCCCCCCCCCATAAACTTAAAGCAATAGAACTGTCTGGCCAGAAAAAGAAAAGAGACGATGTATACCTTACACTTAAGTAATTACTGGTTTTTATAAAAGGAGGGACACCAAGATTAAGCAGCTGAATTCAACTCAACGAGACTCTTTTTATCTGGAAAGCAAAACTTAAGTCTTTGCGTTAATTCCTAAAAAGACATGAACAAATTAACTCCAGCTCAAGTATGAATTGGTAAGAAGTGGCTACAGTTGAATCAGGAATAACTAACCCATTTACGTTACTTCGACCACAGTTCATTTACACAACGTAGCTGTTAGCACTCAGTAGACAAGATATATGTCACGAATCGTTTTCGGGACTAAAACTATAAACAAAAAAAGCTCATATATACAAATACCTTGAACAAATAGTAAAGGAGTTTAGCAACCTCTTCTTTGTTTAGAAAATCTTAACTAATCAACCTAACTGCTCATTGTGGATGCTGGATACTGTTCCGATGAAACTGAAATATTATTTAGTTCTTTTATTTGTTAAGTGGCATCAAATAATACATGTCAAATTGCTTTATTTGTCAATGTTAAGCTTTAACCTGAAGAACAAACATTAAAATGTTCAATTTTTAAATAATAAAACAATCTTACTTGATAACCTATTTAATGAAAAGTTTCTTGATACGATATAGAATAACATTTTATCTGAACTATAAGATGATTTGACATTTATTTAAAATCAATCAATTTTATTTAGTTATTTAAATAAAAGGAAGCTCATGTACCTTTGTCTCAGACACATATGTTGGAAGGATTTTAATGTCAGATGGTGGACCAGGTGGGACAAAGGTGGACCAAATAACCTGAGAAGTAAGCCACAATTATTTTTTTTCAGTGCTTGGACGAGAAATTACTTGATTTTGGTGGACCAGGTGGGACAAAGGTGGACCAAATAGCCTGAGAAGTAGACCCACAATTATTTTTTTCAGTGCTTGGACGAGAAATTACTTGATTTTGGTGGACCAACTCCGCTGTCCACCACCTTCCGTGTCCACCATCTGGTCCACTCAGGTTGGTATATTTTCGGAAATTCTTTTTTCCTCTTCAATGGTTTGATATTTTTTTAATAGCTCATATGTTGTAAAATACAGCTTTCACTAAAAGCAAGCTAGTAACCAGGGCAACCCTACATAAGTCTATATTCGATAATCAAAATGATGTCGTAACTTGGGAGGCTAAAGCGAGTGTGTTAAAAAAAATGTTAACGTCAACGTCAAAGATATTTTTTTTTCTTTGGTATCTGTTTGTATTGTTTATTGCAAATCTTTTTCTTCAAGTCGTTTGCTTGCAATTTTTATATATATATATATATATATCAAGTTAAATATGTACCGTATATAAAAAAAAATAAAAAAAACTAAATCTTTCTGGATGGTAGCGGGTACAAAAACAAACTTTTTTAAGGAAGACGTTGCATCCTTCATAAACTTTAAAACAACTTCCTGGATTTCACAATCGTCTTTTATTTATTTTTTTCTGTCTTGAATAAATCCGAATGCTTTTATTTCAATAAACGTCTTGGCTTTTTTTTTCACCCCTCTGTGGTAATTTGGTGCTTACACCATAAAAATTCCACCTAAGAAAAGCTTATAAAAAGTTTCATGCATTTTGTTCTCTAATATCTATCCAATAAGAATTCCACTAAAGAGAAGCATTAAAGACCTTATTTTCCTTTTTGTTTTCTTAAAATACTCTTGGTTTAACTTCCTGTAAAACAACCTAGAACTATATAGCAACTAGATATTTACCCGAGACGATTCTATAAAAATATGATGCTTTACCGCAGCCGGCGAGAATTTCTGTTTGGGCTTAGGCGGAAGTTCATTTACTACCTACAGCCGTGCATGACTCGTTTTCTTAAATGTGGGGTTGCTAATAAGCACATGACAGGTCACTATCAAAACAAACTTTTTTTTTTTTTTCCATTTCTAGGGTAGACTTTTGTCTTTTTTGTTTATGTTCCCTTTTTTCTTTTTTTCTAACACTTTTTTCCCATATTGATATATTTTAATAAGTGGTAGCTTAAAACTGTTTATATACTTTCTTCATTCAAAATAACATTCTTTACTACTCCAGTGTCTAATGCAAACATAGTCTCTGTACGGGAAGCAT